>NC_142473.1:62153214-62314285 GCF_049115385.1 Moschus berezovskii
TGGAATTCCAGTTGAGCTATTTCAAATCCTAAAAGGTGATGCTGTGAAAGTGCTGCACTCAATATGCCAGCAAATTTGGAAAATTTAGCAGTGGCCACATGACTGGAAAAGGTCAGTTTTTATTCCAATCCCAAAGAAAGGCAATGCCAGAAAATGCTCAAACTACCACACAATTGCACTCATCTCATACACTAGTAAAGTCATGCTCAAAATTCTCCAAGCCAGGCTTCAGCAATATGTAAACCGTGAACTTCCAGATGTTCAAGCTGGTTTTAAAAAAGGCAGAAGAACCAGAGATCAAATTGTCAACATCCACTGGATCATGGAAAAAGCAAGAGAGTGCCAGAGAAACATCTATTTCTGCTTCATTGACTATGCCAAAGCCTTTGACTGTGTGGATCATAATAAAGTGTGGAAAATTCTTCAAGAGATGGGAATACCAGACCACCTGACCTGCCTCTTGAGAAACGTATATGCAGGTCAGGAAGCAACAGTTAAAACTGGACACAGAACAACAGACTGGTTCCAAATAGGAAAAGGAATACGTCAAGGTTGTATATTGTCACCCTGCTTATTTAACTTATATGCAGAGTACATCATGAGAAATGCTGGGCTGGAAGAAGCACAAGCTGGAATCAAGATTGCCGGGAGAAATATCAGTAACCTCAGATATGCAGATGACACCACCCTTATGGCAGAAAGTGAAGAGGAACTCAAAAGCCTCTTGATGAAAGTGAAAGAGGAAAGTGAAAAAGTTGGCTTGAAGCTCAACATTCTGAAAACTAAGATCATGGCATCTGGTCCCATCACTTCAAGAGAAATAGATGGGGAAACAGTGGAAACAGTGTCAGACTTTATTTTTTCGGGCTCCAAAATCACTGCAGATGGTGATTGCAGCCTTGAAACTAAAAGACACTTACTCCTTGGAAGGAAAGTTATGACCAACCCAGATAGCATATTAAAAAGCAGAGACATTACTTTGCCAACCAAGGTCCGTCTAGTCAAGGCTATGGTTTTTCCCGTGGTCATGTATGGATGTGAGAGTTGGACTGTGAAGAAAGCTGATCGCTGAAGAATTGATGCTTTTGAACTGTGGTGTTGGAGAAGACTCTTGAGAGTCCCTTGGACTGCAAGGAGATCCAACCAGTCCATTCTAAAGGAGATCAATCCTGGGTGTTCATTGGAAGGACTGATGCTAAAGCTGAAACTCCAATACTTTGGCCACCTCATGCGACGAGTTGACTCACTGGAAAAGACTCTGACGCTGGGAGGGATTGGGGGCGGGAGGAGAAGGGGACGACAGAGAATGAGATGGCTGGATGGCATCACCGACTCGATGGACATGAGTGTGAGTGAACTCCGGGAGTTGGTGATGGACAGGAAGGCCTGGTGTGCTGTGATTCATGGGGTCGCGGAGAGTCAGACATGACTGAGCGACTGAACTGAACTGAGGAAAGCATTTGTATATACTCATTTAGGGTTATGTGGTTAGATACATTTAGAGTATAAATGCTAAGCTAAATAGTTACATAGCTTATTGCAGAATTTCTCAGAGCCTTTCATATACCAATATTCATAGATAATCTTCAAGAAGTAGTAAGCTATGCAATTATTTTCCAAACATTTGGTGAAACATTTTTCTTTTGTGATGAATCTCTATGAATTTCTGTCATACGAGATGACTTTCATGATACTTGCCTTAAATTAGTGGATCACCAGAAGAATAGGAATTTCAACTTCAAAATAAATGAGTGAAGAGGTTGTTTGGAAACCAAAGATCATTTGGCCCTCTAAGACAACATTATAGAAAAGCCACCAACTTCCCAATGTTGAGATCAGTACTTTTTTTCCAAGAGCCCCAACTCAAGAGGAACGCTGCTGTGTGATCTGAGTTGCTGCCTCTCTTCTGGTATTTCAGGTTAACTACTGATACATTACAGATCATCCTGACACTTAGTGTTACAAAAATAGAGAGAGTTCCTACACACCCATCACCCAAGGTTCCCTAATGTTGACTTCCTACACAACCTTAATACATGACCACAGTTAACTAATTTGGTATAATGCTTATTGACTAAACTACAGACACTTAAACTTCACCAGTTGATCTACTAATAATTTTTTTCTACCCAAAGATCCTAGCCAAGATCCCACATTATATTTAGTTGTAATTTTTCCTTAGTCTCTTCCAGTGTGTAACAGTTTATCAGCTTTGTCTTTCATGGTCTTGGCACATTTCTGGCAAGTACTAGTCAGCTATTTTGTAGACCAGTTTTCTCATCATTGGATAGAGATTAGGGTCAAACTACTCATCTAATACCTGGCTTCTAAGAGGAAAGAGAGAAATTACCTGTCCTCTTAAATCTTGCCAAGCATTACACCACTGCATTCTATTGGTCAAAACAAGGCATAAGTCCCACCCAGATGCAAGGGGAGGCGCGGGACACGAGGTGCCAACTGACCTACAGCCATGAAAGAAATAGATGGTAGCTGTCTTTGAAGACCATCTATCACAACAGGATTTTGAAAAACATTTTAAAAATCCACGTAGCAGGACATATGAAAGCTGGGAATTTTCCACTGTCACACTGAACATCTTTAATTATATGAAACCCGTTTAAAATAGGGCTAGTAAACCGAAATAAGACGGTAGGTATTGCTAGGGGGCACCAGAGGGCAGACAAACTGAAATCATAATCACAGGAAACTAGCTGATCTAATCACATGGACCACAGCCGAATGTGGTCCCCTGGAGAAGGGAATGGCAAACCACTTCAGTATACTTGCCTTGAGAACCCCGTGAACAGTAACAAAGGGCAAAATGATAGGATACTGAATGAGGAATTCCCCAGGTCGGTAGGTGCCCAGTATGCTACTGGAGCTCAGTGGAGAAATAACTATAGAAGGAATAAAGGGATGGAGCAAAAGCAAAACCAATACCCAGTTGTGGATGTGACCAATGATAGAAACAAGGTCCGGTGCTGTAAAGAGCAATATTGCATAGGAACCTGGAATGTTAGGTCCATGAATCAAGGCAAATTGGAAGTGGTCAAACAGGAGATGGCAAGAGTGAATGTCGACATTCTAGGAATCAGTGAACTAAAATGGACTGGAATGGGTGAATTTAACTCGGATGACCATTATATCTACTACTGTGGGCAGGAATCCCTTAGAAGAAATGGAGTAGCCATCATGGTAAACAAAAGAGTCCGAAATGCAGTACTTGGATGCAATCTTAAAAATGACAGGATGATTTCTGTTCGTTTCCAAGGCAAACCATTCAATATTACAGTAATCCAGGCCTATGCCCCAACCAGTAATGCTGAAGAAGCCGAAGTTAATCGGTTCTATGAAGACCTACAAGACCTTTTAGAACTAACACCCAAAAAAGATGTCCTTTTCATTATAGGGGACTGGAATGCAAAAGTAGGAAGTCAAGAAACACCTGGAGTAACTGGCAAATTTGGCCTTGGAGCACGGAATGAAGCAGGGCAAAGGCTAATAGAGTTTTGTCAAGAGAATGCACTGGTCATAGCAAACACCCTCTTCCAACAACACAAGAGAAGACTCTACACATGGACATCACCAGATGGTCAACACCGAAATCAGATTGATTATATTCTTTGCAACCAAAGATGGAGAAGCTGTATACAGTTAGCGAAAACAAGACCAGGAGCTGACTGTGGCTCAGATCATGAACTCCTTATTGCGAAGTTCAGACTTAAATTGAAGAAAGTAGGGAAAACCACTAGACCATTCAGATATGACCTCAATCAAATCCCTTATGATTATGCAGTGGAAGTGAGAAATAGATTTAAGGGACTAGATCTGATTGATAGAGTGCCTGATGAACTCTGGACGGAGGTTCGTGACATTGTACAGGAGACAGGGACCAAGACCATCCCCATGGAAAAGAAATGCAAAAGAGTGAAATGGCTGTCTGAGGAGGCCTTACAAATAGCTGTAAAAAGAAGAGAGGCGAAAAGCAAAGGAGAAAAGGAAAGATATAAGCATCTGAATGCAGAGTTCCAAAGAATAGCAAGGAGAGATAAGAAAGCCTTCCTCAGTGATCAATGCAAAGAAATAGAGGAAAACAACAGAATAGGAAAAACAAGAGACCTCTTCAAGAAAATTAGAGATTCCAAGGGAACTTTTCATGCAAAGATGGGCTCGATAAAGGACAGAAATGGTATGGACCTAACAGAAGCAGAAGATATTAAGAAGAGGTGGCAGGAATACACAGAAGAACTGTACAAAAAAGATCTTCACGACCAAGATAGTCACGATAATGTGATCACTGACCTAGAGCCAGACATCTTGGAATGTGAAGTCAAGTGGGCCTTAGAAAGCATCACTACGAACAAAGCTAGTGGTGGTGATGGAATTCCAGTTGAGCTATTTCAAGTCTTGAAAGATGATGCTGTGAAAGTGCTGTACTCAATATGCCAGCAGATTTGGAAAACTCAGCAGTGGCCACAGGACTGGAAGAGGTCAGTCTTCATTCCAATCCCAAAGAAAGGCAATGCCAAAGAATGCTCAAACTACCGCACAATTGCACTCATCTCACACGCTAGTAAAGTCATGCTCAAAATTCTCCAAGCCAGGCTTCAGCAGTATGTAAACCGTGAACTCCCAGATGTTCAAGCAGGTTTTAGAAAAGGCAGAGGCACCAGAGATCAAATTGCCAACATCCGCTGGATCATGGAGAAAGCAAAAGAGTTTCAGAAAAACATCTATTTCTGCTTCATTGACTATGCCAAAGCCTTTGACTGTGTGGATCACAATAAACTGTGGAACATTCTGAAAGAGATGGGAATCCCAGACCACCTGACCTGCCTCTTGAGAAACCTGTATGCAGGTCAGGAAGCAACAGTTAGAACCGGTCATGGAACAACAGACTGGTTCCAAATAGGAAAAGGAGTGCGTCAAGGTTGTATATTGTCACCTTGCTTATTTAACTTATATGCAGAGTACATCATGAGGAACGCTGGGCTGGAAGAAGCACAAGCTGGAATCAAGATTGCTGGGAGAAATATCAATAACCTCAGATATGCAGATGACACCACCCTTATGGCAGAAAGTGAAGAGGAACTCAAAAGCCTCTTGATGAAAGTGAAAGAGGAGAGTGAAAAGGTTGGCTTGAAGCTCAACATTCAGAAAACAAAGATCATGGCATCTGGTCCCATCACTTCATGGGAAATAGATGGAAAAACAGTGGAAACAGTGTCAGACTTTGTTTTTTTGGGCTCCAAAATCACTGCAGATGCTGATTGCAGCCATGAAATTAAAAGACGCTTGCTCCTTGGAAGGAAAGTTATGACCAACCTTGATAGTATATTAAAAAGCAGAGACATTACTTTGCCGACCAAGGTCCGTCTAGTCAAGGCAATGGTTTTTCCCGTGGTCATGTATGGATGTGAGAGTTGGACTGTGAAGAAAGCTGATCGCCGAAGAATCGATGCTTTTGAACTGTGGTGTTGGAGAAGACTCTTGAGAGTCCCTTATACTGCAAGGAGATCCAACCAGTCCATTCTAAAGGAGATCAATCCTGGATGTTCATTGGAGGGACTGATGCTAAAGCTGAAACTCCAATACTTTGGCCACCTCATGCGACGAGTTGACTCACTGGAAAAGACTCTGATGCTGGGAAAGGTTGGGGGCGGGAGGAGAAGGGGACGACGGAGAATGAGATGGCTGGATGGCATCACCGACTCTGTGGACATGAGTTTGAGTGTACTCCGGGAGTTGGTGATGGACAGGGAGGCCTGGCGTGCTGTGATTCATGGGGTCGCGGAGAGTCGGACACGACTGAGCGACTGAACTGAACTGAACTGAACTGAGTAGTAACTGCTCCGTATACTTTACAGGGTGTGGCAGCCATGGAGGATTGCTAAGATCATCCTTAAAAAAGAAAAACTTCATGGAATAGTACAGTTAGCCAATAGATTCCAGCAGCCGCACTTTAGGCATTTGTGATAGCATTCATACCAGGGCCACACCCTCCCCAGGCAGCTTTTACCCAGTGACTGAGTACAACAGTGAACTAGAGCCAGGCCACTTCTGCTGTCACAGGATTTCTCTAAGGAGATCCTCCTCAGTTCACAGATGCATTTTTTTTTCACATCATAACACCCGCCCTCTGAGATTAGATTGCATCTGAAAATCATTCTAGAACAGACAACAGTTGTTAACTAATTGCTTTGGCCTTGCATGCACAAACATGAAAAGCCGCAGTTTCAAAACTGTCAGAATGGGTGTTAGTTTGGAAGAAAATCCCAGAAACAACTGTAGGCCACCCTTTTAACCTCTAGGCACCAAATGCTGTGGGAGGGGGTGAATCACAGGCGCTCACCAACATTTCCCAAGTGGGAATCAAAAGACTGCTAATCCCACGGACTCACAAATCCAGCTGAAGAGCCCAGTTCAGATGGCTTTCAGCTCAGCCATGAATTCTTTTACGAAACACTGTTATCACCAAGGCTCTTGAAAGTGAAAGTGAAGTGAAACGCCCTCAGTCGTGTCTGACTCTTTGTGACCCCAGGGACTATACAGTCCGTGGAATTCTCCAGGCCAGAATCCTGGAGTGGGTAGCCTTTCCTTTCTCCAGGGGATCTTCCCAACCCAGGGATCAAACCCAGGTTTCCCTCATTGCAGGCAGATTCTTTACCAGCTGAGCCACAAGGGAAGCCCACGGCTCTTGATCATACTGGAAAAATTTGACATCCATGATTCTGAATCAAAACGCCTTTCAGGAAAATCTAACAGTGAGTTTCAAGAATACTGAAAACAAACTATTTCACATATATTTTTATTTGGTTATATTTGATAGAGCACTGTATAATAACATTTTTATATGTTCTTTCAAACAGCATTAAAACCATAAGTGCTAAAACTTTATGTCAAAGTTCGACTGGCAGTGTTTTTCCCTTCTTAATGTCTACTGTATTTCATCTAGTTTGAGACACCATTCATTTTTAAGGTATAAAATAAGGGCACATGTTAAAAATGAATGGTGTCTCAGATGAAATATAGTAGAACCACTTGATTCTCTTGCTTTTTCCAATCGCTGGACTTTCTCCTAGAACACTTTTTTCTTTCTTTGCCTAATTACTCTTATCCATCCTCTGCTGCTGCTGCTGCTGCTGCTGCTGCGTCACTTCAGTCGTGTCCGGCTCTGTGTGACCCCATAGACAGAAGCCCTCTGAGTTTTGGCTTAATTATCACTTCCAAGAAGTCTTCCTTAATCCGCCCACCCCTACCCTCAGACTATGTGAGTACCCCTGCTATGTGTCTCCACAGCACCCCATACTCCACGCTCATAACTTTCTCATCCTTTACTCTAACAGTTTGTATGGTTTTCTATCTCCCTCACAGGGGACTTCCCTGGTGGCTCATACCGTAAAGTGTCTGCCTGCAGTGTGGGAGACCCGGGTTCGATCCCTGGGTCAGGAAGCTCCCCTGGAGAAGGAAATGGCAACCCACTCCAGTACTCTTGCCTGGAAAATTCCATGGACTGAGGAACCTGGTAGATTACAGTCCATGGGGTCACAAAGAGTCAGACAGGACTGAGGGACTTCACTTTCTTTCTTTCACAGGCTATAAACTCCTTGAAAACAGGGGACTCCTCTGTCTTGCTCACAGGGTGCCCTGCACAGCTGGCACTCAATAAAGATCCATTCAACAAAGAATAAATTATCAAATGAATAAGTGCCTCCATCGCAAGCATATAAATAAGCTCAATCTATTTTGAATTGTGAAGCAATAAGAATTTTATCTCACAGATGAGGAAACTGAGGTAAGCAATTATGAGGCTAGTTAATGAGAGAGGCGAAGCTAAAATGTCTTAAGGTTCCACACAATAATAGAGATCTCTGACATTTATTGGATATTTACTGTGTGCCTGGCGCAGTTCTGACTTCTGTGTATGTATAATTTCACTTAATTCTCATAGTCACACGGGGTTAGGTGGATGTTGTTAGTATTTCCACTTTATGAAAACAGAAATGGGAGTGCAAAGAGGTAAAAATTTCCTAAGATAATGGTGGCTTCCCTGGTAGCTCAGATAGTAAAGACTCTGTTTAAAATGCGGGAGACCCAGGTTCGATCCCTGGGTTGGGAAGATCCCCTGGAGAAGGAAATAGCAACCCATTCAAGTATTCTTGCCTAGAGAATCCTATGGACAGAGGAGCCTAGCAGGCTACAGTCCATGGACTCACAAATGAGTCAGACATGACTTGATAACTAACACATACAAGAGAGCTAATAATTGGTGCAGTTGAGACACAAACCAAGGCAGACTCCCAGAAGTTCTACTCTCAATCACAACATTAGAAATCTGGTAAACTGCACCAAAATATTTAGCAACAGTAAATACTATTAGTTACTAGCAGACAACTTCTTAAGAACATGATTTCAAGCTGATCCGGGACAAATTGCTTTATTTCAGTGGATATAGATACTAACAAAAACAGAATTAATTCCAGCAGGGTTAAAAAGTCACTTTAATACAAGTTAGGAGCCCTCAATTCTTTCTACACAGCCAACTCTTCAAGTGGCTATATAATCCTGGGTGAATCACTTAACTTCTCTGAAACTCAGTTTCTTCTCTAGTTAAAAAAGATGGGATAAAGCAACTGAACCCACAGTCCTCTGATGGGGTTTGTCACTTTATCTCAAAACAATTAACAGGTACACCAAGTGGGAGAGATCAGCAGTGGTTATCATCCTATGCCAAATATTGAATTTGAGGATGTAACTTAAACTCCAGTGTTTGTTCTACAAAATTCAAATAATGTTTGGCAAGGTGAAGGGCTCTTGATCCTCTACCTGAAAGCATAGTTTTTCACATTTCAGCCATGGATTTCTTTTCCTTTCCTGCTATTAACAATGTTTGCATTAGTGGGGAGAGGGAAGCCCAGACTTGTGTTGACAGAGTTCAACTGTTGGGGAAAAGTACATACCTGGAGGGGGAACAGTGTTTAACAAGAAACAAGGCATCAGTCTCCACCTGACTCATTCCTAGCTGGGCCTCCCTCTGCTGTCGCTTTGTTCCAGCACTAGATCAGAAGTTCATGTGGAAACTTGTTGAAGTCAAGCACTATCAAAAACTGCAGCCCAGCTCTGCTGCAGAGGAAAACTAGCCAGATGAGTGTGGGAGCCAAGACTACTGGGAAGAGCTGGAGATACTTCCCAGGGCTCCAGGGAGAAACAGGCCCTCACTCTTCAGTGTCACAGGACTGCTGAAACTATTTATTTATCCAAACCTTTGGGGAATGCTTTTCCAATAGGCTTCTTGGTAAGAAGTTAAAAGTCATAATAAGTTATTCACAAGCTTTGCCTTCAAAGCTAGATTCTTATGTCAAGGCATCCAGTATCTTCAGGCTTCATGATTGTACTTTGAGCAAGATAAATACAAGTGAATTTCTCAACTTCTCAAAGGTTTGGTTTCCTTACCTAGAATATGAAAATAATAATGCCCACAACTTGAAGATTAAATGAGATTAGAAAGTGCCCCTAACATACAGTGTACTTAGTAGAGAGCTCTTTATGATTCATTTCATGAAGGGTATGCGAGTGCTCGCTCACTTAGTCATGTCCGACTCTTTGCCACCCACCAGGCTCCTCTGCCATGGGATTATCCCATCAGGAATACTGGGGTAGGTTGCCATTTCCTCCTCCAGGGGATCTTCCCAACTCAAGCACTGAACCTGCGTCTCCTGAATTGGCAGGTAGATTCTTTATCACTGAGTCACCTTGGAAACCCTTCATAAAGGGTATCCCAAGATCAAGAAAAAAAAAAAAAAAAAATCAAGATTAAAAAAAAAAAAGCCCAAGAAAAAAAAATTTTTTTTTTCCATTTATTGTCTGCACTGGGTCTTTGTGTATGGACAGACTTTCTCTAGTTGCAGCCAGTGGGGGCTACACTTTGTTGCAGGGCCCAGGCTTCTCCCTGCAGTGGTTTTCCTTGTTGTGGAGCACAGGCTCCAGGGTGCACAGGCTTTAGGAGTTGCCGTATGTAGGCTTAGTTGCCCCACAGCATGTGGAACCTTCCCGGACCAGAGATCGAACCCATGTCCCCTGCACTGGCAGGTGGATACCTAACTATTGGACCACCAGGGAAGTCATCCGTCATTTTTTTAATTCTCTAAAACCAACCAAACTTGGGAAAGTAGCCCTTCTATTTAGAGATTTTCTAGAAGATCTTTTTTGGTAGTTTACAACAATTCTTCACATAAGTAAAACTGAAAAAAACAAGTTGAGATAAATGTATAGAGAGATATATAAATTGCATTTCCAATTTGTATTCATTCAACAAACATTTAAAAGCACCAGACTTGGAGTAGGATAATAATTGCTTCCTTTTTAAAGAAATTTTAGCTTACAATGATTTGTCACAAGCATTTATTCATTTGAAATTCCATCATACTGTGTAAGAATAGACAAGGATTTTTTTTATTGCATACAGTTGATGCACAGTATTATATAAATTACAGGTATACAATATAGTGATTCACAACTGTTAATGGTTATGTGATTCACAATTGTTAAAGTTTATATTCCATCTATAGTATTATAAAATATTGGCTGTCTTCTCTGTGTAGTATATCTTTATAGCTTATTTTATACATAATGGTTTGTCCCTTTTAATCCCCTACCTCCAGATATGGCCCCTCCTCCTTTCCTCTCCCCACTAGTAACCATTAGTTTATATCTGTGGCCATTTTTTGTTATATTCACTATTTATTGTATTTTTTAGGTTCCACATATAAGTGAAATCATACAATATTTATCTCTCTCTGTCTGACTTATGTGGAAAGATACACCATATTTTTGGATTAGAAGAATTAATGTTGTTGAACACTACCCAAGGCAATCTACCATTCAATGCAATCCCCATCAAAACACCAATAGCATTTTTCATAGGTAAAGACATTTACTCATCTATTAGAGGTAAGAGTGAACTTATAGCAGTCAAGTGAGTGCTAGAAGATCTCATGCGACAGGTTGACTCACTGGAAAAGACTCTGATGCTGGGAAAGGTTGGGGGTGGGAGGAGAAGGGGATGACGGAGAATGAGATGGCTGGATGGCATCGCCGACTCTGTGGACATGAGTTTGAGTGAACTCCGGGAGTTGGTGATGGACAGGGAGGCCTGGCATGCTGTGATTCATGGGGTCGTGGAGAGTCAGACATGACTGAACGACTGAACTGAACTGAACTGAAACCTTAGTTTGAGAATTGGATCTGATACCAGTTCTATATCCCCCTGAGCAAGTTCCCTTTCTGCACCTCATCTGTGAAATGGGAATAATATGCCTATTTTTTGTAGAGTTACTGTGAGGATCAGATAATATAATACATCAGTTCAGTTCAGTTCAGTCGCTCAGTTGTGTCTGACTCTCCGCGACCCCATGAATCACAGCACTCCAGGCCTTCCTGTCTATCACCAACGCCCTGAGTTCACTCAAACTCGTGTCCACAAAGTCAGTGATGCCATCCAGCCATCTCATTCTCTGTCGTCCCCTTCTCCTCCCGCCCCCAACGTTTCCCAACATCAGAGTCTTTTCCAGTGAGTCAACTCGTCGCATGAGGTGGCCAAAGTATTGCAGTTTCAGCTTTAGCATTAGTCCTTCCAATGAACACCCAGGATTGATCTCCTTTAGAAGTGACTGATTGGATCTCCTTGCAGTACAAGGGACTCTTAAGAGTCTTCTCCAACACCACAGTTCAAAAGCATCAATTCTTCAGCAATCAGCCTTCTTCACAGTCCAACTCTCACATCCATACATGACCACTGGAAAAACCATAGCCTTGACTAGATGGACCTTTGTTGGCAAAGTAATGTCTCTGCCTTTTAATATACTATCAAGGTTGGTCATAACTTTCCTTCCAAGGAGTAAGCGTCTTTTAATTTCATGGCTGCAATCAGCATCTGCAGTGATTTTGGAGCCCAAAAACATAAAGTCTGACACTGTTTCCACTGTTTTTCCATCTATTTCCCATGAAGTGATGGACCAGATGCCATGATCTTTGTTTTCTGAATGTTGAGCTTCAAGCCAACCTTTTCACTCTCCTCTTTCACTTTCATCAAGAGGCTTTTTAGTTCTTCTTCACTTTCTGCCATAAGGGTGGTGTCATCTGCATATCTGAGGTTATTGATATTTCTCCCCGCAATCTTGATTCCAGCTTGTGCTTCTTCCAGTCCAGCGTTCCTCATGATGTACTCTGCATATAAGTTAAATAAGCAAGGTGATAATATACAGCCTTGATGTACTCCTTTTCCTATTTGGAACCAGTCTGTTGTTCCATGTACAGTTCTGACTGTTGCTTCCTGACCTGCATACAGGTTTCTCAAGAGGCAGGTCAGGTGGTCTGGTATTCCCATCTCTTTCAGAATGTTCCACAGTTTATTGTGATCCACACAGTCAAAGGCTTTGGCATAGTCAATGAAGCAGAAATAGATGTTTTTCTGGAACTCTCTTGCTTTCTCCATGATCCAGCGGATGTTGGCAATTTGATCTCTGGTTCCTCTGCCTTTTCTAAAACCTGCTTGAACATCTGGGAGTTCACAGTTCACATATTGCTGAAGCCTGGCTTGGAGAATTTTGAGCATGACTTTACTAGCGTGTGAGATGAGTGCAATTGTGTGGTAGTTTGAGCATTCTTTGGGATTGGAATGAAGACTGACCTTTTCCAGTCCTGTGGCCACTGCTGAGTTTTCCAAATTTGCTGGCATATTGAGTACAGCACTTTCACAGCATCATCTTTCAAGATTTGAAATTGCTCAACTGGAATTCCATCACCTCCACTAGCTTTGTTCATAGTGATGCTTTCTAAGGCCCACTTGACTTCACATTCCAAGATGTCTGGCTCTAGGTCAGTGATCACGTTATCGTGACTATCTTGGTCGTGAGGACCAAGATTACACACACTGTAACATATAGCTTAGCACACTATCAGTATCATCATGGTCTTTATTATAGTTTTTGTTATTGTTCAAGGAGCCAAACTAGCAGAATTAGGACTAAAACTCTTGCTTGCTAAATTCCAGTCCAGTCTTTTCTGCCATACCAATAGTTTCCAAACATTTCAAACATTTCCTCTTTAAGAAAACAGTATCGTATATTGCTCATGTGTATATAACACAACAGAGTTTGTCAGAGTTGGAGGAGGGAAGCTGAAGTGGCTCCTGCCCACCCCTACTTCCCACCACACAGACAGATGTCTCTCCACACAGGATGCTGCATTAACTACCAGGTCAGCTACCTGCGGTCACCATTGCCTGAGAGTCACCAGGGACTTGGTCTCAACGAGTTAAGCAGACAGGTAGACAGCAGTGCTTCCATTTGCCTTGTCAGGGCCATTTGTTTCTTCTCCTACTTATCTTGCTTTGCTCCTCATTTGCTGTCAATCTCTTGGTCCTTTGATCATCCATCTTTTTCTGATTCATGGGTTCTGTCAACTTGACCACTTCCGAAGTGTTAGCAAGGACTCGAGCCTTCCTGGTTTCTTCAGTCAACTAAAATCAGCTCTCCTGGTTCATGGATTCTCATCTACTTTTCACCCATCACTGCCTGTAGGAGAGGGAACACTTCCACCCCTCTCCTCCCATCATGCAAGCTTTTGCCATCTCTTCCTAGCTCGCTCCCTAACTTTTCAAGAGAGGAAGAGTTATTCATCTGATTGATCAAAATTCTAGATCATTTTTCACATCACATTTTCTTTGGGGTCAGATTCCTGTGTGCTGAAGGTACAGACCCTTCTCTCCCTTTACCTTCTCCAGGTGACTCAAGTAGACATCCAGGCAGGCCCACTGTGTTTCCATATGCATGCCTAGGCACCTGGCCTTTGCCTCTATATAATTCAGCAGGTTAGAAGGATCCAGATTCAAGTTTTTGAGACCTGAAGTCCAACTTAGTCTTTAAGCTGAAGTCAGCATTCAGTCCAGAATGTAACAGTGAGGGTTATTGGACACACATGCATGCAGGTCAGTTGGAGTCCCAGTTAACTGCTACTCCTGAATGTATTTCCTACTGGGAAATCAACTGGGAGAAAAAGTGACTGGTGGGGAAGGTCTAAGCCTTCCCATGCCCCTGGACAAAAAACCTTTAATAATCCCACCTCAAATCTGAGCACCTGTGTGACCTTTCTTCTTTAAGTCTGGCCCCCTTTCCCTGTTCCCAACTATTCCCAGGTCCCTCACCCTAGTCATTCCCCTGGTGAAACAGAACTTGGCAGACACCCCAGTTTGTGCTCCTCAGGCCCTGAGTCCAAAGTGCCTTTCCCACCACAAACCCATCCTCTACCTGAAGTCTTCCATCAGCTCAGTCAGAACGAGGTATCCCTCCTCTGCTTACATAGCACTCGCCTCATTCAGCCGCTTGTTCTAAAAGTTACTTATAACAGGTCAGTCTTTCCCTCGAGACTGGAAGCAACACAAAAGCAGGGAGCCTGGTTAATCATTTCTTATACCCCCTCAACTTCTACTGTTGGGCTTTGCAAACTACAGATGCACAATAGTATATTGTGACTTGGAGCCAAATAATGTCCCAATAAACCTAATCAGCAGAGACATTACTTTGCCAACAAAGGTTCGTCTAGTCAAGGCTATGGTTTTTCCCGTGGTCATGTATGGATGTGAGAGTTGGACTGTGAAGAAAGCTGATCGCCGAAGAATCGGTGCTTTTGAACTGTGGTGTTGGAGAAGACTCTTGAGAGTCCCTTATACTGCAAGGAGATCCAACCAGTCCATTCTAAAGGAGATCAATCCTGGATGTTCATTGGAGGGACTGATGCTAAAGCTGAAACTGCAATACTTTGGCCACCTCATGCGACGAGTTGACTCACTGGAAAAGACTCTGATGCTGGGAAGAGTTGGGGGCAGGAGGAGAAGGGGACGGCTGAGAGTGAGATGGCTGGATGGCATCACCGACTCTGTGGACATGCATTTGAGTGTACTCCAGGAGTTGGTGATGGACAGGGAGGCCTGGCATGCTGTGATTCATGGGATCGCGGAGAGTCGGACACGACTGAGCGACTGAACTGAACTGAATATATAATTAACTTAATAATATATAGAATACATTTGTATCTTGCAAAGAACAATTATAAATAAAGTGAAAGAAAGTGAAAGTTCCTCAGTCATGTCTGACTCTTTGTGACTCCATGGACTATACAGTCCATGGAATTCTCCAGGCCAGAATACTGGAATGGGTAGCCTTTCCCTTCTCCAGGGGATGTTCCCAACCCAGGGACAGAACCCAGGTCTCCCACATTGCAGGCAGATTCTTTACCAGCTGAGTCACAAGGGAAGCCCAAGAATACTGGAGTGGGTAGCCTAGCCCTTCCCCAGCATATCTTCCCAACCCAGGAATCGAACTGGGGTTTCCTGCACTGCAGGAGGACTCTTTACCAGCTGAGCCACCAGGGAAGCCCAATTATAAATAAGTAAATACTAAAAGATACTTATATTTATCTTTTTGCTTGCTTGCTTGCTTGCATGCTGTCGTGTCCTATTCTTTGTGACCCTAGGGACTATAGTCCGCCAGGCTCCTCTGTCCATTAAATTCTGCCATTCCCTTCTCCAGGGGATATTCCCAACCCAGGGATCAAACCCATGTCTTCTGTGTCTCCTACATTAGTAGGCAGATCCTTTACCACTAGTGCCACCTGGGAAGCCCAAATCTCCTCCAGTTCGGTTCAGTCATGTCCAACTCTCCATGACCCCATGAATCACAGCACGCCAGGCCTCCCTGTCCATCACCAACTCCCAGAGTTCACTCAAACTCATGTCCACAGAGTCAGTGATGCCATCCAGCCATCTCATTTTCCGTCGTCCCCTTCTCCTCCCGCCCCCAACCTTTCCCAGCATCAGAGTCTTTTCCAGTGAGTCAACTCATCGCATGAGGTGGCCAAAGTATTGCAGTTTCAGCCAAGAACTCACCAAAAACACAAGTGCTGAATGTCTAGAAAATGTGCCCTTTTGTAACAAGGTTGCTACTTTCTCCCCGCTTTTGCTTTCCTTAAGACTCTGACATCTGATGACGGGTTGGCTCTAAGAACAGAAACTCCAGACAGAAAGAAGCCCAGCCTCTGGGTAGCTCTGGAGAGACTAGGGCACGCTGCTGATTCCTCTGCCAGAGACTCGCTTTCAAGTTTGGTTGAGGAGGCCCCAGACAATAAGACGATGTTACCACCCGATTTTTTTTCACTTGTTGAATGTAGGCAGGTCGGCAGAGCCTGCAGCTGACAGCTGTGTTTACAACTCCCATCACCCTTGTTAATTAATGAATTTTGGGCCTGGTGCTCACTCTGAATAGAAGTCTGCAGCATGGGATGGTGGCAAGTCATCCTTGCAGGAGAGCCACACAACACCTGGCACTGGTGTTAATCAGGGGCATTGCAGGGCATACATGGGGATGGGTAAAAAGCGGCTGAGACAATAGAACACAAGCCTTATGCATGAAGGTTAACCATCCTAATACAATTCACAGATGCTCTCAGATTTTGTTTCCACAACTTTGAAGACTCTGACTCCTGCTTTACAAACGCACTGCACATTTCAGATTGCATGCCTTAAAAAGTGTCCCCAAAGATGTGAACTAAAAATTATGACCACTTCCACTGAAATGATCAAGTATTCCCTGGATCATAAGATGTATCAATAAATCTTAGCAGAGGGTATAAAGAAGCAGCTACCAGATCCTGCGGTAATTCCAAGGGAGGAAAGGGGTCTGTCTCATGTCCGAAAAAGACCTACCTCATCATCAACTCCAACCTCGGAAAGCTTTAAAATGGAAGCAGGGGAAATTGAACTAGAAAATGGCCTCAGTCTTCAGAATTTTGCTCTCTAGAAAGAAAAATGTCTATTTGTGGAATTGCAATGACAAATGAATTATATCCTCAAACAAGGTTGCTCTGTGTGACTAGAGTCAAACAAAAATAGCATGACAGAACAGACTTGCTATCAAAATAGTCATGAAGTTTTAGATGATTACCGTGATTAGAAAAACTTGGGTTTTCATATGTAATGAAATTATCCCTGTCTTTTAGAATGCAATAGATCTAATAGTTTTTGTGATTATCTAATAGAAAAAAATCCTATAATATTAATACTAGGTGCCTAATAGAACTCAGAATTTTCCATCCTATTTCTGGCTCTGTCACAGCCAGTTGTGTGACCTTTGACTTCTCACCTCCCCATCTAGTCTTCACTTTCCTTGTCTGCAAAGTGATAGTAACAACACCTGGCTTGGTTCCCACATTTCCCAGGACTGTCGATCTCTGAGAATGGATGGGAAACTGATTTGCAAACATGAAGGAGGAATAGGATGATGACAATTATATTCTAGAGTAGATTTCTTTTTTGTTTTTCTGTCACTGTAGTACTCCTTCCAAGGAAGCTTTAGAACTCTGTGTTTCAAAATATTTTTTAAAGTCTGTTCCATTTGGGAATGTTTGGTGGCATGGGGCAAGGATGTACTTATAGGTTCCATCCAAAAGACAATTTACAAAGATGGTTAAGGAATACTGCCTTTTAAAAATATTATTTGAAAAAGGGGGGGAAATGAAATGTTAGCCTAATAAAGCAAGTATGAAGAAGCATTTATAAAATAGAGCAAACACTGAGTGACAACTTAACTCAAGACATCAGATGGATGTGTCTGGGAAGTAAACTTGGCGTATGGTTTCACACTTGAAAGAACATGGAGCCAAATACATTGATATATTCCTAGAACAATTTAGACTGTCAACATTGATGTGAGAAATCACCATTTTTCTATGGAGTCACAGAATTTTACAGTATTTTCTTTACAGCTGCAAGACAAAGAAAGGTGTTATCAAAATCCTGTTATGAAAGGCATTATGCTGAGTGAAAGAAGCAAAATTCAAAAGGTTACACATGTTATGGTTGCATTCATGTGACATTCTCAAAAAGACAAAACTATAGTGGCAGAGACTCAATGAGTGGTCACTGGGAGTTCAGAATGGTGGCAGGTGAGCCTAGAGAGGGATAACAAGAGAGTTTTGGGGAATGAATGAACTGTACGGTATCCTGACTCAGATGGTGGCTTCCACATAGCTAAGTCACTTCAGTCTTATCCGACTCTGCAACGCTATGGACCATAGCCTGCCAGGCTCCTCTGTCCTTGGGATTCTCCAGGCAAGAATACTGGAATGGGTTGCATGCCCTCCTCCAGGGGATCTTCCCAACCCAGGGATCGAAGCCGCATCTCTTATGTCTCCTGCATTGACAGGCTGGCTCTTTACCATCAGCACTGACTGGGAAGCCCTACAAATCTGTATCTGTATTAACACTCATAGAACTATAGACCAAAAATGAGTCAATTTTATTGTATGACTGTTTAATAATAAAATTAATGAAAGGAGGAAAGAGAAAAAATAATCACATCATTGAATCATATGCAGGAGAACACAGTCCTTGGTTTCTGAAATGTCATGGCTGTGTTTGTAAAAAAGCTTGACCCCAGAACTTTTCAACATCATTGGGCACAGAAGTCACTTCTGAAGATGCTCATATAATGGGTCTGGAATGACATCTGATTTTTTGCATTTCTATAAAGTTCCCAAGTGAAGTCAATGCCTCTGCACCTGCATATAACACTTCAGAAAGTGTAGGGTTTTTAGAATTTAGTTCATGTGGAGCAATTGTGGTAAATATGTGCTCTCATGCCAACTTCCCACATCCTTTACTCATAATAGAGATCACTAGTCAGTCAAACACACGTTCCTCCTGAGCCTAGATAGGGTCACCTAGAATGCAGTTGAGGGCAAATGATGCTCAATAGGGAAGATTACGTGAGTTGAAACCTACTGGTCACCTTGTCCTGCCCTACTGATGTAAGTCCCATCCATCAACATTGCAAAGAATCCACTTGGAATACCCACTTTCTTTCTCAGGCCTTAAAGTTCTGGTTCCAAAACTCTGTGTCCTAGACAAATTCAGTTCAGTTCAGTTCAGTTCAGTTCAGTCACTCAGTCGTGTCCGACTCTCCGCGACCCCATGAATCACAGCATGCCAGGCCTCCCTGTCCATCACCAACTCCCGGAGTTCACTCAAACTCATGTCCACAGAGTCGGTGATGCCATCCAGCCATCTCATACTCCGTCGTCCCCTTCTCCTCCCGCCCCCAACCTTTCCCAGCATCAGAGTCTTTTCCAGTGAGTCAACTCGTCGCATGAGGTGGCCAAAGTATTGCAGTTTCAGCATTAGCATCAGTCCCTCCAATGAACATCCAGGATTGATCTCCTCTAGAATGGACTGGTTGGATCTCCTTGCAGTATAAGGGACTCTCAAGAGTCTTCTCCAACACCACAGTTCAAAAGCATCGATTCTTCGGCGGTCAGCCTTCTTCACAGTCCAACTCTCACATCCATACATGACCACGGGAAAAACCATTGCCTTGACTAGACGGACCTTGGTTGGCAAAGTAATGTCTCTGCTTTTTAATATACTATCAAGGTTGGTCATAACTTTCCTTCCAAGGAGCAAGCGTCTTTTAATTTCATGGCTGCAATCAGCATCTGCAGTGATTTTGGAGCCCAAAAAAACAAAGTCTGACACTGTTTCCACTGTTTTTCCATCTATTTCCCATGAAGTGATGGGACCAGATGCCATGATCTTTGTTTTCTGAATGTTGAGCTTCAAGCCAACCTTTTCACTCTCCTCTTTCACTTTCATCAAGAGGCTTTTGAGTTCCTCTTCACTTTCTGCCATAAGGGTAGTGTCATCTGCATATCTGAGGTTATTGATATTTCTCCTGGCGATCTTGATTCCAGCTTGTGCTTCTTCCAGCCCAGCGTTCCTCATGATGTACTCTGCATATAAGTTAAATAAGCAAAGTGACAATATACAACCTTGACGTACACCTTTTCCTATTTGGAACCAGTCTGTTGTTCCATGTCCAGTTCTAACAGTTGCTTCCTGACCTGCATACAGGTTTCTCAAGAGGCAGGTCAGGTGGTCTGGGATTCCCATCTCTTTCAGAATGTTCCACAGTTTATTGTGATACCTAGACAAATTAGCCATAGTTAATTACAGATGTATCTTTTCTTTCAGCAGAGGTAAGAAAACCTATCTTTCCAACAAGAGTGAGAATATATCATCTATTTCTTTTATTAACTCCCTCAATATCACATTGTGCCTCAGTTTCTTCACCTACAAAATGAGAATAATACTGCTATCCCTAAGGCTGCTGTGATAATTAACAAGAAATTAATGTGATTTGCCTAGAACAGCACTCTGCCCAGAGTGAGACTCAGCAATGGGTAACTGTTATCATAATTCCTCAAGGATGCCTAGCACAATGCCATGTCCATGGCAAATGTTAAAGAAAAATGCTATTTCTTCTTCCTGTTGATCACTGTGTAAATTAGAATTATTGAATGAACTCATCCGGAACATGCTAAGATCCAGAACTTGATCATTCTTGTTGTTCAGTCCAACGCTTTGCCACCCCATGGACTGCAGCATGCCAGGCTTCCCTCACCTTCACTGTCTCCCTGAGTTTGCTCAAACTCATGTCCATTGAGTTATTGTTGCCCTCCAACCATCTCATCCTCTTTCACCCCCTTCTCCTCCTGCCCTCAATCTTTCCCAGCGTTAGGGTCTTTTCCAATGAGTCTGTTCTTCAAATCAGGTGGTCTAAGTATTGGAGCTTCAGTTTCAGCACCAGTCCCTCCAATGAATAGTCATTTGTATGCTTAGTAAATTATTTTTTCAGCAGTTAAACTTTTATCATTTAACCTTTCATCAGCTTCATCAGTTGGAAATTTCTTTGCTGATTTTCCAAACCACAAAATACAGTGAATTTTACAAGACCATGGGCCTATTTTGTTATGTGTTTCCCCCTGTATTACAAGAGGCTGCTGCTGCTGCTAAGTCACTTCAGTCGTGTCCGACTCTGTGTGACCCGATAGACTGAAGCCCACCAGGTTTCCCCATCCCTGGGATTCTCCAGGCAAGAACACTGGAGTGGGTTCCCATTTCCTTCTCCAATGTGTGAAAGTGAAGTCGCTCAGTCGTGTCCGACCCTTAGCAACCCCACGGACTGCAGCCTACCAGGCTCCTCCATCCATGGGATTTTCTAGGCAATAGTACTGGAGTGGCTTGCCATTGCCTTCTCCGTTACAAGAGGCTAGCTGATGGTATATTTGTTAATGTGAGGTTTTTCTAAAAGGAAGAACGAAAATTCAATATACAATATATTTATTTATGCCATTGGTTTGAGGCAAAATCTTAAGAATTATTTTTGTGGAGACAGAGGAATAGAACGTGTTAAAAACTCAATATCTGAGACTATATACCATCTACTGAATGCCCTTCTCTGGTCTGTCATGATAGCTTCTGTTAGACATTTTCCTGGTTTTACGTGTGTGCGCTCAGTCGTTCAGCCAAGTCTGATTCTTGGCGACCCCATGGACCATACCCTGCCAGGCTCCTCTGTCCATGGAATTTTCCAGGCAAGAATACTGGAGTGGGTTGCCATTTCCTTCTACAGAGGATCTTCCCTACCCAGGGATCAAACCCTCATCTCTCGCATCTCCTGCATTTTGGTAGGTGGATTCTTTATACCACTACACCACCTGGGAAGCCTTCTTTATGTAAGTAATGTCAAAAAAATCATGACTATTATTTAATGTATTTTCAGCCTTAAAAGGCACAATAGTATATGTGTGACAACATATAACATATGGAACAAGCTACAAATAAAGGCTAAGAACAATTACAAAAGAAGAAAAAAATACTGCTATAGAGAAGCCAAGATGAAGAGTAAAGCAAGTGCTGAATTTGGAGCCAGAAGATGCTGGTGAAGCATCAGTTCTGTCCCTCAGCCTCTCTGAACTTTCATTTATTAGGATTAATAAAAAAAGATGGGCTAAGTTATTTTTATGATTAATTTCAGTTCTGACATTCTATATATTGATAACATTACATAACACTCATGGGTTTCATTCAAGCATTAAAAAAAAATCTGTATAGTTATCCTAAGTATCCAGGTGAGAGCAAAAGAAGAAAAAAACATTATACTACTTCCAAAGTCTAGTTTAGGTAATCATTGAGGGTTCATTTTCACCCGAGTTACTGGTTTTCTGCCACTGGAGGGCGTGCGGTGCTTGGTTGTAAACTGTCCCTCTGGGCTTTCGCTCTTGCTCACAACCTCATTTTCAGTCCATTGCGTTGGAATCAGAGCATCAAAGAAACCACCTCCCTCATTTAGCAGAGTTAACATATGAGGGGTAGGCCTGAGAGAGTGTGTGAGCTGGCAAAGCCAACAAAGAAAAATCTCCTTAATCTGCATGGTGCCATTTCAACTACCCTTATTTCCCCTTAATAGTAGCCCCATACAGACCTTCACACCACGTCCTCTCTTCACTGAGTTCTGAGAGCACTTCTGCTCCTCTCTCCACGTGGCTTTTCAAAGTTCCTTTGTATTTTTCACAAGTCTCCAGCAGAGACTAGATCCTGATCCTCTTGAATATAGCCTAGCGGGTGGAATGGATTTAGTTCACAAACAATCAGAGACCACTTACTGGTCTCTAGAAGATCTGCTCCATTCTTGATCTAGGATACGAATAGTGCAAAGGGTAGAAGAAATGGTGCTTTCCAGGAAGCTGGTTTTTACTGAAACTCTAGTGTCCACTGAGTACAAGGAAAGCCCACCCCCCTTTAAAGAGCTCCCAGAATAATTAGGAGGATTAAGCAGAGAGTGGCAGGGATGGGACACAGAATGACAAGTCTTGAAGGAACTTTAGAATTCTCTTTTTATATGTGAACAACTGAAGTTCTGTGTTGAAAACAATTGAGAAGTCTTTTCCCAACTTAGAGAAAATGAGTGCTGTGATCAATTACTCATGTCTGCCATGGCCATGGACTTCAGTATGATATGCATGGATTTACCAACCCTGATTTTCCATTCTAGGCCCCACTTTTTTCTTTTTTTTTTTTTTCAGTTGGAGAAACTAAGGCCTAAAAAAGGAAAGGAATCTAGTCAAGGTCATTCAATTAAGTGTCAAATAATAAGTTTTCAAAGCATTATAACCTTAGGCAAATCAGTCTAGAGTTAGAGGAGGGTGTTTTTTCTATTCTGAAAGCCTTGACTGGTTCTTCCAACTCACCTAGTTTTCCTGGCACACTTGGACTGATTCGTTCCTTCTTCTGACAATATCCCGTAATTTCTTCTTTCATTTTTTTTTCTTATGCAATTGTCACTACTTATTAAAGAATGCGTGTCACACATATAAATAACAAGGCATAAAATGTAATAAATACTCACCCTGTAATCCACCCCTTAATTTAAGAAATAGAAGCTATTTTTCAAACCAAGGAGTAGGCTTACTATGAGATCTGGGCTGAAGGTCAGATTAACCTCAAGATATACACCCCAGGGGCTCTAAGAGCTAGGGTGAAAGTGAGTGGCTATCTGTGAAATCATCTCTAATAATGGGGGGCAGAACAAAGATTAAAGTTGATAAAATAACACAATATAACTCTACTAACAATAGAGTTAGTAGGCTTCTGTTAGGGCCAGGCAACAGTTACTGCCAGCTTTGAAAGAGATGCATTGAATAGCAATACTTGATGATTTCATGAATCAATAAATTCTTAGAAGGAGAAACAAACTAGTCAAGTGAGTAAACTTGCCTGATATAAAGCTACAAAGCAACCTGATACAGGGAAATGATTTCCAAAAGACAAGAAACTGAAGTTTCATCCCATGACTTACAGTCCCCAAAGCTAAAGTGTCGATTTCCTGTGATTCTCATCTTCCAGTGGGAGGGTTCTGCTCGGTTCTTTTACTTGCATCCTCTAAAGGGTATGTTCAGTTCACCCTGAATTGACTTCAGAAGTCCAGAGAGACTCAAAGGCTCTGCAGTACAAATAAAACCACCTATGTCCTTAATTCTTTTCTTTCCCTTGTGCATATTTTTCTGATTTGAAAGATGCTGGGGAAAGGTCTGGGACCTAATCCGATAAACAGTTGCTCCATGATACAGTCCCTTCACAAGGGAAGTTTCAGCATTCCGTCTCTTCCCAACAACAGCGTAGCCTCCCACTCCAGTGCTGTGAGCTTCTCTCTGCATGATCTGTGTCCCCTTCTCTCCCCATCTCCAACGGCGCATGCATGTCCCTCATTCTCTGCAGAGATTGCCAGAAATCTCTTAATCTCCTTTGGATATAATCTCCTGTTCTATTTTAGTCTTCATGTCTTCCTTTTTTCAATCTCAAAAGAAGCCTAAATTGGGCAAAGGTGGTTTGGTCAGTTTATTTTCAAATTCACCTGAAGGGAAATCTTGAAAGTAATCACATAAGAAGAGGATAGCTTTCTTCTCTTTCTATTAAAGAGAACCTCAGGGCCTGATCTATACCACCCCCCAAAAACAAGATCTATCCTTTTTTAAAGCCTAATACAACCTTTGGCTTTTTCAAGACCCCCCCACACCCACGTTGGATCTGCTCTCCAAAGAGTCTGTGAAACTAACCCAAACCATAAAGAAACTATACTTCCATAAAATTAATTTAAAAAATAAAAATGGACAACCAACAAGAACCTACCATATGGCACAGGGAATCTACCATATAGCACTGGGAAAAGAATTTGAAAAAGAATAGATACATCTATGTGTATAACTGACTCACTTTGCTGTACACCTGAAGAACAGCATTGTTAATCAACTATACTCCGAAATAAAAATTAAGAGTTTTTTTTTAAGTCTATTAAATGAAGATGAAAATAAATGCCTAAAAACTCTGCTGTGTTCATAAAGACAATGTACCCTGCCCTGCTTCCACAGTTCTTGGTTTTGCAAAGAATGCTCCCTGAATTCTCTCCCTTCCCTAATCATGATGTACATTGCTAAGAACTTGGTGTTCTGTGTGAGTTGTCCATTAGAAGATTTTAAATAGATAAGGAGTCCTGACTTTGCCCCAAGCCCTACCCCCATGATACTAATTACCCAGCTAGGTAGAAAAGTGATTTAACATAATTTTTGTGCTCTACAAGCTAACAGTAAACTTCTATTATTTGCCTAACATATGTCCTGAGATCTCAAATCTCCAATTTTGAGACCACTCATAGCATCTAGTTTTCCCTGGTAAATGTTTATTTAGCTTTTCTGTGCAATCTTATTTTGCTTGATCCCCACTAATAAAATCCCCTCCTTTTTGAAATATTCTTCCTTTGGTTTCCATTCCCTCAATTTCCTTTATTGGCTCCACCTCCTCTGCTAAAAATTAAAGTCCTCAAAGCACAGTGCTGAGTCCTTTTCCTTTTCACTTGACATTTTTACCACAAGGGTTCTTACCCATTCCCCAGACATCAAAGACCATCCATATGCAGATGACTCCCATATTTATCTTTCTATTCCAGATAACTCCTTGACCTCCCAGCCAAAACTTACAACTGCTTATTGCATGCTTGGGCTGGGATATCTGCTTCACATTTCTATAGTCAAATTCTTGATTACCTCTGTTAAGCCTTTTGTTCTGGCAGCCTTCTTCATCTCAGCTGCTGCTGCTAAGTCACTCCAGTCGTGTCCGACTCTGTGTGACCCCATAGACGGAAGCCCACCAGGCTCCCCCATCCCTGGGATTCTCCAGGCAAGCACACTGGAGTGGGTTGCCATTTCCTTCTCCATCATCTCAGCAGATGTCACATTTATCTACCCATTTGCTCAGGCAAACGCGAGTCATCCTTAATTCTTCCTTCTCCCCCGCCACCATCTTCCCATATTCAGTCAATCACCAAGTCCTCTAATTCCTACTTCCATATATATTTCAAACCCATCCCCTCTTTCCCATCATTGCCATTTCCCAAGTCTAAGATGCCATGACCTCTTCTGTCTTCTTTTAATGCATAAGTACACAAACATTAAAAACACAAAGCAGCCTGGATGATCCTTTAAAATTATACATCAGATCATATCACCCTCTGGCACCAATCGCTTAAATGGCTTCTCGGCCCTGTAATAAAACCACAGATCCTTTCCGGGGCCCACACAGCATGCTCTGATCTTGTCATCCACCTCTAGCTTCATCTACCACTCTCCTGGCACCCACTCAGCTCAGCCACCATGTACCAAATCAATGCACAGAAACCTTAATGAGCTGGAATGCTCCGGGTCACTGAGGAATAAGCAGAGCAAGTTTTGTGTTTCCACTCTTTGGGGCTGAAAGTCTTTCCCGAAAGTGGGAACCCTCTGTGCTACTCTGAATGTCAAAGTCACAGTAATGTTCTTCACAAACTGAAAATATGACAGGGCTTTGGCACCGTTTTTCACCAGTAATAAGTGCACGAGTTACTGTTCAGGGTAGTGGGTAAAGGTGAAAAAGGCATAGGAATGAATTTTACTGTTTTCAAAAAATGCACTGGGGTGATTTTTGCTATGATTATACTTGTATCTTTGAGGAAACTAAGCCATTTTTGTAGCTGTCTGCTAATTGGCCTCTTGCTCTTAACAGTGGAATATGGGGAGAGATTCTTAATAGTTAACACACATGGCTCATTAATCCCACTTAGTCTAGACAGCTCTCATCTGTGGATGTATGTGTATTTGTGTATGCAGCTGTGTCATGGGAAAGTTAAGTTTTCTGACCCTCAGTTTTCTCATACATAAAAAGGGATGATAAAAATCAAGGTTGTCCCAAGTCTATAAGAAGCATTTAGAACAGTAAGTCCTGAAGTTAATAGTTATTGTTAGCAAGTGGAGAGGGAAGATTCATAAATAAATCTCCCTTAATATTTTGCCTTACTTTCTCCCAAACCAAGATCATTTCACTTTGCTATTACCAACTGTTAAAATTCTATGTAAGTACTCTATAATTTCCTTTTCCCAATGATATCTTTGTCCTCTCCAAAATAGACATTCTAGGATTGGACAGTTGTTAGTGAGACACCATTCATGCTACAATGGCCATGCTTTAGGGCTTTGTGAAATTCCTTTTTCTGAACATAAATACTTTTAAAACAGAGTGCTGTTATCTCAAGGTCTGGCCCCTGGGTTTTAGATAAGCTGGGACTTTCCATCAGTCTTCTTGCTCATGGTAAACATCATCTCTCTCAGAATGCACCCTGTGTCTCTTGTAGGGCTCCAAACAAGTCAGATATTCAAACAGAAGGTTCCTGACACTGCTGTGAAGAAAGATGACTCTGGGAGGGATTTTCCATGTTACACCAGATTTGAAGGCCAAAGGGTCAGCTTGGGCAACTCGAGTCCTCCATCAATAATTCCAGCCAGGACAGGATCATCAATTCCCTTCATCTTAAGCAAGACCTGGGATCACTCTGTTAGAAGCTGAGCCAATGGCCTGAGATAATTTAACATTCTTCCCTTTACTAGGTTATCCTCAAATAGAACATCATGGGCCCATCTAAAGCCAGCAAGATTTAAAGGAAGTTGGAGAGTTTCCAACTGTATACAGAAAACAATGTATTTACTGTATGGGAGATAAAAGTGAAGGGGAGAGGTCTCTTTAGGAAAATTTATTGAATCTTTTTAAGGAGTGATGGTACAGGGGTTCAGATGTCAAAAGCAAAAGCCTACCTAGAGAAGACAACCATGTGACTATTCCTTTAAGTTCCCATAATTCACTTGAGCTGCAAATCTGCATAAATGAGTGTTATGAAACAGAATGTGAGAATGACTCTTCCATTTCTACAAATGAGACATTTATGCTAGCAAATTATAGGTCATTGTCCAAATGCTAACCATACCAGAAATCCTTAAATATGATGATTATGTCACCTGTCTTTATTAGTATTCATTTATAAACAAGAATCAACAAACTCCTAGTCAATGTGTAAGACACTAAAAGACCAATTAGCAAAAATTATCTACACCAAAAGAGCCACAGATAAACCTGGTTTCAGTTACTAAAAGGGGAAAACACACACATGTGAAACAAAACAAGTATGATCTGTAATTTTAGAAGAATTGGAAACAGCGATGTTTAAGGGAAACCAGTTGTTGACTGCCCAGCAATATTGGTATAACACGTACTACTTTGGGGTTCATGCTGTATTGGTGACAATGTGAAAGAGATGTGATATATTAAGATCACCAGGAGATCTCTGTCCTGACAACAGAGTCTCACATGTGTCTCAGTTTGTTATGTTAAATTAATCTAAAAGAGAACAGGAATTTTTCTAAAGTTTTATGTCTGTGAGGAATTATTTTTTAACCTTCCAGCTCACTTCCATATCTGTCATTTCCTCTCCTGGGTCCAGAAGGAGGCCTGCCTATGAACTGAGAGCTGAAGAGGAAGGCTCCTGGTTTGGGATGGGCACCTACTCTGGTCACATGTCATGCTGGAATCCAGAATATTATGGCTCTTGAATTTCCTTCTGCTGCTGCTACTAAGTCACTTCAGTCGTGTCCAACTCTGTGTGACCCCATAGACAGAAGCCCACCAGACTCCCCCATCCCTGGGATTCTCCAGGCATGCCCCTAAAGAAGGAAATACAAATAGACAGACACAAGAATTTAATGTAATTATGAGTTATCATTTTGTCTCTAACAGATTTACAGAGAGATGAAAAACATTGCTCAAAGGAGAATTCGCTTCAGAAAAAAAGGACTTGAGAAATCACACTCAAGCTTTCGCTTTCTCTTCTTTGTTCACTTCTTACCCATCTCTCTTTTCTTTGATTTGCCTTTTCTTTGTTAATATATTTCTAACTTTTTAGATTTTCATCTTTTGCAACACTAAACTGTAGTATTCATTTTTAATCAGAAGGCAATGCATAATATTTATTCTCCTGAAACATAAGATCAGACAACTGTTATTCATTCAACATTTTTCAGACTGATGATTTGAAATACAAATTGAAACTGTCTTCTTTTAAAGTTAAATTAGTAAATTTTTTTTCAAAAATCAATCTCCATATTTTTAATCCCAGGCCCCCCAAAAAGGTGATATGCAGTTAATTTTGCATTACAATGTCATCAGCACTTCTGGCTGGTCCTCTGCTTTATTCTTAAGCTCTTCTGGGTTTCCACACAAAGGCCAACACAAGGGAAACTTTCCCTACCGCACACTTTGGATTTTAAGGAGTAAATACTTAGGCAGACACAAAGAACCATGAACTCTCAATCCTCTCTTCTTACTTCCCACAGAAGCCGGAGGATGATAAAGGCAAGAGGGACAAAGATGAGATGGAACCAGGATGATTTTCAAAAAATCAAATCTACTAACATCCTCCTTCTCAAAAGCCTTCATGTCGACTCACAACCAAAGGACCAGCACAACCCCAGAGAGAGAAATTCAAACTGATGACTTTCGAGATACAAATTGAAAACTGTCTTTTCTTAAAAGTTAAACTAGTTTTCTAGTTTTTTTTTTTTTTTCCAAAATCAATCTCCATACAGTCAAGTGCTGTACACCCAGCCTTCTGCTGTCTCTCCTCCTGGCATCCAATTTGCTCCAGCGACACCGTCTGCCAGTGCTTCTCCAGACACGTTCTGTTCTTTCCTGTCCAGTTCCCCAGCTCTTCACAGGTGTTTTACAAACCATGAGTGGTCTTCATCGCATTTGTCTTCTCGCCAGCTGGAAGAATGCGCACGCCTACTTATTGTTTTCAGGTGTTTTCTAAGTTGAGCTTATGTGTGTATGCTCAGGCACTCAGTCATGTTCAACCCTTTGAGGCCCATGAACTGTAGCCTGCCAGGCTCCTCTGTCCATGGAATTTTCCAGGCAAAACTCCTGGAGTGGGTTGCCATTTCCTCCTCCAGGGGATCTTCCCGATCCAGGGCTCAAAACTGTGTCTCTTGCATCTCCTGCATTAGCAAGTATTTACCACTAGCACCACCTGGGAAGTCCTCAAGTTGAGATTACTGAACAGTATTTAAAGTCTCCCAACTTTGTCAGTTCTTACACTGCTTATTAGTAGGCTACGAAGTCATGTGCATGAATAAAATGTAAATAGCGTAACTTTTCAGAGGAGGAAGTTTTACATTTTAAATTTATATTGGCATATGGTAGATCTACAGTATTGTATTAGTTTCAGGCATACAGTAAAGTGATTCAGTTATAAATATACATATATCTATTTATTTACAGATTCTTTTCCCATATAGGTTATTACAGAATATTGAATAGAGCTCTCTTTGCTATAGAGTAGGTCCTTGTTGATTATCTATTTTATATATAATAGTGTGTATATGTTAGTCCCAATCTCCTAATTTACCTACCCCTGCCCTCCATTTGCCCTCCCGGTAACCGTAAGTTCGTGCGCTGTGAGCGTTTCTGTTTTGTGAATAAGTTCATTCGGGCCTCTCACTTTCCACAATAACTCACATTCTTCCTGCAGAGTGTGTATCTCTCTTGCTTCATACCTTTTCCAAGAAAGTTCATTTGTATCGTTCTTTTAGCTTCCACACATAAGTGATATCATATGATATTTGTCTGACTTACCTCATAGAATAAGAATTTGACCATGTATTTTCAGAAGTGGAGTTGTCACCCTGGCCCAGCAACGCCACTTCTGAAAATTTACTCTCATGAATAATCCTGTATAGACACAAGCAAGTTTATTGCAGCAATGCTTCTACTATCAAAATGTTATTTTAAAAAACCAAAATTCCCATCAGTGAGAGATTCATGAACTAAATGATGGCTCATTCATACAATGGAATGGAATGGGATCTAGCACTGCATCAGGAAGCATGTGTACTCAATCCATGTGGGACAATGAAAGCTAAATGAAACAAAAGTATTTGCAGCCTTGCAGAAGAAAGAAGGCAGTTATGTCAATAAATTTAAAAAACTGTAGTCTGCATATTATAATCACTTTTTAAACAGAAGTAACGTATTTTATTTATAGAAAATGTCTAAAAGAGTACGTGGTTATTTTTCATTAGTTAGGTAACTGTTTAAAATGTTTAAATAAGATACTGTAAAGTCAGGTAAACACTGTACCCTAAAAGGAACATATTGGACGGCCAAAGGCAAGGCTTTCCAGGAACAAACCAACCCAGACAAAACCAGTAGGTTGCAAGACTTGGAAAGTCTAATCTATGTCTGTGGGTTAACCCAAGGACGTGCTAGGGGACTCCCCACCATGGAAAGCTGAAACACCCCATTACACAAGCCACAGTCGTCTTTACATCAGCTAATATGTGTTTTAAAGAAACAGGACTTTTTTTTTCAGAATTCCTCTTATCACACCCATCTCACTATCCACATGCTCAGCTGATTCATTTCATCAAGGTGAGAATGAAACTCTTTTCCTACATTTTATCTCCAATCCCATTTTAACAGTTTGAAATCCATCCATCAACCAGAAAAATCTCAACTAGTACATCTTAAAAACACACAGAAATGGTAAACCGAAAGCTGAATTGCACTTTCTTGGACATTTCATCCCCCAGTAGATTTTTTGAATTCCATGCTAGGTCATGATTGGGTAGCTTCATTGATTCATCACTAACCAGTCACCTGATGGCTTAAAACAGAGCTCGCAGTCTGTGAAAATGGAGATGGTATCACCAAAATCAGGGGTCTGGGAGACAGCTGGCTTCTTTTACAGAAACTGACGTATCTGGAAGGAGATTCAGCCCGGCTTCTGAATGTAAACAGGAATTAGTCAGGTAGAAGCAGAACAAATAAGCACGCTGATTGAGAGATCTTTCCCAAAGAATGGGCCCCGGGGAGTAGGACACACACCCAAACCCTCCCTGGGGTTTCAACCAGACTCAAGAGTCCGGAGAAGGAGGACAGGCTTTGGAGTGGACAAGCCTGATTAGAATACTGGTCCAGCCAGCTCCTAAGAGTATGTGCCGGGCAAATTGCAAAACTCTCTGAGTCTCAGTCTTTCTGCCAGGAAAATGGATGCAATTGCATATACCTCTCAGGGTCGTTGGGGATAATTAGAGCTAAAACAGGAACTCATAAGGCCTAGCACATCATGAATACTAAACAAATAGTGATACTGTTATTTGAAAAGAAGCCAAGCGGGATACCAGAAACATCCTTAAGGAAGAGATTTCCAAACGTTCTCTTTTCATTTCACACCAGCTAACGTCCAACGACATCCAGCCGGAGTAGAAGGCACCAGCTGAATTCACTCTCTCCATCCAGCTAGAGGTCAGTGTTACACCAGTCTCCCAGAGGAAGAAAGTAGGGATCCTATTTCTAGAGAATCCTTCTACCTTTCCAGCCTCCTGCCTGCCCTTCAGTGTCTTTTCCTACAATATTCAGGATGAATTCACCATCACGAGGAAGCATTTCCATGTCATCAGAGAATTTCATTAACTCCTCACTTAATGGTTGTGATTGAGGGACTGGAGGCACAGACCTAAAAAATAAAGTCAGGAAGGGATTTGAGAGAATAAGAATTACCAGCTGAGTCTGGCATTCTTCATGGAAGGTTCATTTGAGTTATTGGAGTTTAATCATAAACCCATTATTTGGAAATGCAAAATTCATTGATGTTCAGGGACCTGGCATTTTTCAGCCAGCCTGCTGCCTGCCAAATGAGATCCCACTTGCTTGAATGAGGCTAGAATGGAGATCACTGTCGTGTCCAGGGGCCTCACTGGGTCATTTCCCATCACCTTGCGTGCCAGTGCAATCTGTTCTTCCCTCTCTGTCTCTTTCTATCTTATGACTCTCTCTGTTAGACACACACATACACAGAGTTCCCCAGGAGGATGATAAAAGCAACAGCTAAAGCAAAGTGACAAACAGTGTTCCTGGAGCAAAAGGCTCACTGGCCTGGAAGAAATCTCAGACATTGTGTCCCCTATCTGTCTGATACGATTTCATCTAAAATCCTTCCCAGCTGAATGGAGATCAGGCCAGTCTAAATGATTGCCACAAAGTCGATCCTTCCTTTTTTACTGCTTCATTCATTCATCCCAACAACAGACATTTATTAAATGCTAAGGTTGTATATTGTCACCTTGCTTATTTAACTTATATGCAGAGTACATCATGAGGAATGCTGGGCTGGAAGAAGCACAAGCTGGAATCAAGATTGCTGGGAGAAATATCAATAACCTCAGATATGCAGATGACACTACCCTTATGGCAGAAAGTGAAGAGGAACTCAAAAGCCTCTTGATGAAAGTGAAAGAGGAGAGTGAAAAGGTTGGCTTGAAGCTCAACATTCAGAAAACTAAGATCATGGCATCTGGTCCCATCACTTCATGGGAAATAGATGGAAAAACAGTGGAAACAGTGTCAGACTTTGTTTTTTTGGGTTCCAAAATCACTGCAGATGCTGATTGCAGCCATGAAATTAAAAGACGCTTGCTCCTTGGAAGGAAAGTTATGACCAACCTTGATAGTATATTAAAAAGCAGAGACATTACTTTGCCAACCAAGGTCTGTCTAGTCAAGGCAATGGTTTTTCCCGTGGTCATGTATGGATGTGAGAGTTGGACTGTGAAGAAAGCTGATCGCCGAAGAATCGATGCTTTTGAACTGTGGTGTTGGAGAAGACTCTTGAGAGTCCCTTATACTGCAAGGAGATCCAACCAGTCCATTCTAAAGGAGATCAATCCTGGATGTTCATTGGAGGGACTGATGCTAAAGCTGAAACTGCAATACTTTGGCCACCTCATGCAACGAGTTGACTCACTGGAAAAGACTCTGATGCTGGGAAAGGTTGGGGGCGGGAGGAGAAGGGGACGACGGAGAATGAGATGGCTGGATGGCATCACCGACTCTGTGGACATGAGTTTGAGTGTACTCCGGGAGTTGGTGATGGACAGGGAGGCCTGGCGTGCTGTGATTCATGGGGTCGCGGAGAGTCGGACACGACTGAGCGACTGAACTGAACTGAACTGAACTGAATAACAATAATAAAAGCCTATATTTGTCAAGCCCCTACAATGCACTAAGTATACACTGCCAAGGTGGCTCAGCAGTAGAGAATCTGCCTGCAATGCTGGAGATGCAGGAGATGTGAGTTCAACCCTCGGGTTGGGAAGATCCCCTAGAGGAGGACATGGCAACCCACTCCAGTATCCTGGAGAATCTCATGGATAGAAGAGTCTGGTGGGCTACAGATCATAGCGTCACAAAGAATTGAACACAACTGAAGTGACTGAGCACGCACCAATAAGCACCAAGTATAATGGTGGGGAAAAGAGCCAAGGTGCCCAGAGCTAAAGATCTTTCCTAGATATTAAATAAATAGCTACAAACAAAAATTTAGCATTACAGCTTCTAAGCGGTGCTGTGAAAGAGTTCAGAAAGCTATAATTTTCAACTAGAAACCTGACTTCATCTGGGGAAGACTTTGGTTTGTCCAGGCAACTAAAGGAAGTTTGTGTCCTTAGAACAAGTGGAGCAAAATTCTAGAGAAGTGAGCTTGGGCTGGACCATCCTGATCTCATTAAGTTTAGAAAGGCTTCTGTCTTTCTCCTGAGCAGTGGGAAGACACTGAAGGACATCCATGGAATTAATCTTAAAAGAAGGCAGACAGCATGGACTTAGTTTATAGCCACTTCATCAGAGTTTGGGCAGCTGGAGTCCAGGCCTAAAGACTCAGCCCCCTTAATGCTGAACAGTGTCACAGAAAGGTAATAGTCTGTACACCTCCCCCTTCCCAGCCACCCCTTCTCAGGGGCTATCTATGATCAACAACAAATTGCATCCAATACATTTATTGAGTTCTCCCCCACTTCTACCCCATGCCTCGCCCCGTGAAGCTAAAGAGAGACAAATAATCAAAATAAGACACGGATAAATAATTCCAAACCAAGGCAAAATATTGCAAGGGCTATAAAAGAGGTACTAAAAAGGCAACCAGAAAAGGATATCAGAGCTCAACCAACAGATACAGAACGTAGACCCTGACTTTAAGTGGTGACTGTGTCACTTTCTAACCATGTGATCCTGGACAGGTCAATTATGTGAGTTTAAGTTACCCTGATGCCCTAAGATTGAATTCTGTGTACCAAAAAGATCATTGAGACATCTTCCTTGGATTTTTAAGTTAATGGTCAATTTGCTAAAGTTACACACGTAAACATATATTTTCTCCTTAGATTTTATGTTCCACATAAAAAAAGCAACAAATATTGTTTTCCAGTTTATCAGTAGAGCAAATTTTAAGTATCACTTTTCTTAGTTACTTTTAAAGAGCCTTTCACCAATACTTGGTTACATTTAAAAACTTAAGTAATGGGATTCCTTCAGATAGTTTGTCTCATTTATAATTCAATTTTTCATTTTAAGAAGATCGACTGTCTGACCAACAAATACTCCCAAATAGTTAACCTGATAAACTGTGCTTATAAATGTGATTGACATGAATTTCCACTTAAAGATATATCTCAATAATTTGTCAATTATACATTTTAAATTAGAATTGCAAGAATACCATTTTAATAGGTCAAATTTTCTTAAACATTCCAAGTATATAAGGATACCAGAAATGGCCTCTTTCTTAATACAAAAATATTTATACTCTAGTCCTGATTACTTTAAACATGTATATATGTAATCTAAAACTTCCAAGGAATGAAAGATGCTTGCCCAGTAAGAAAGGCAACCATACCCCTGTTAACTGAAATTGTCTTACACAGAGCTATTTGCTTGGACAAGAGATGGGGCTCCTTGGGTGGTGCTTTTTGTAAAAACTAAGAAAGCTATTAAAACTAATAATTCATCCCAAGGAAGTATGGGAGTTGCCATCTCAGCATTCTTGGGATTGCTTGTGATCAGAGATTTTTGTAACCTTGATGTGACATCCTGAACTCAATTTTTAGAGGTTATGTCAATGAATCTGTAACTTCAAAAGGGACACAGTCACACTGTGGGACTCAAGTTATACACAGCCACTGATCCTACCTCACAAATGTCTACTCAACAAACGTCTGAAACCCCAATTCAACCTGATCTCTTGATTAGATTACAAGTTTTCTTTGGCTCTTAAGATCTCTGCAGGCCTCTTCCATCTAATGTTATAGACACTTTAATGTAATAGAAGCTAAAGCAATGTAAATGTCCTTTCTATTTAACTCTTCACAGAATCCTGCATTCTTTGGCCACTGAATTTAGATATATCAGATGATTTTGTCTGACTTGTAATCATAGTTTACAAAGCCAGTCTAGTAATCTCAGCTCTCTGGGCCTCTCTCTCCCTATGCTTAGTGTCACAGAGTTGCTGAGAATTAAATGAGAAAAATGCACAGGAAAGTACTTTGTGAGTTACAAAGCATGGTACAAATACTAGTGCCCACCAGAGTTGGGGGAGATATTGAAAGAATGAATTAAAAGCACCATAAGAACATCGAGAAAGGAGTGATTACTTTCATCTGGGCCTTCAACAGAGCTTCAGAGAAAATGGAGCATTTAGATGGACCTTGACAAATGGGTAGGATTTTAACTGACTGGCAGTAAGGATGGGGAAGCCAGCAAAAGTCCATTTGGAAATCTTTACAGAAGGCATCAGAATAAAACTGGCATTGAGTTTTAGAAAAAGGTCAGGGCTTCTCTTGGTATGCAATAGTTTTATACCCTTTACCCTAGTCTTCTCATTTCCTACATTTTAAAACGGTTTTTATTCCATGTCTTTATTACCTAGAACTATTCTTACCAAGTAGAAAGTGTTCCAAGAGAATACTGAAGACACCCAATGTTCTCTTTCCAGTAGGCTGGTAATATTGTTCAGATGATTAGCTCTAACAAAGAGGATTTTGCATAACCACAGAAATAAAAACTTCTTCTGAGTGGTAAACTAGTAAAATTCATTGCAAGCAGAACTAGCCATAAGTGGGAAGAATCATCCAAGAAACTGAAACAAATATGTAATAATGCTTTGGGGTACATTCAAACTCCAATCTAGATGAGTCAGATTGTCCAAGCCATATCCATTTCTTGATACTTATAGCAAATTAAAAAGTATTGTTGAAATAGTTTTAAAAATTATGTTTATATTAACAAAGTTACACTTCTAACATACAAAAATACAGTGCACTATAATTATGCTTTATGTGTATGTTAGTCATTCAGTCGTGTATGACTCTGCAACCCAGTGGACTGCATCCCACTGGGCTCCTTTCTCCATAGATTTCTCTAGGCAAGAATACTGAAGTGAGTTGCCATTTCCTTCTCCACGGGATCTTTCCAACTCAGGGATCAAACCCAGGTTTCCTGCATTGCAGGCATGTTCTTTACCATCTGAGCCACCAAGGAAGCCCATAATTATGCTATTCAAAGGTTAATTGTAGGATTTATGTCATATATTAATTTCTACTCTACTTCAGACATTTGGTTCAGTAACAGTGTATAAGTTTAAAGATGTATATTAAATGTCTTCCTCTTTCAAGCCTATCTGTGCATTTCTAGATAATGGGTATGAAAACAACAACTCTGAAGGCTTTCAGGATTTGTGAGACCCAATGACTTCTCTGTCTCCCAAGGACTCCCCCCAACTCTGACAGGCTCTAGGCAAGGCTTTTACAGGCCAAGAATTTAAGACATGGCAATATTATTTATCCACTATTGCAAGTATTGTCCCCACACTGGGTAAAACTTAAAATTGTTCATATTTACAGTGAAGGCAATTAACAGCTGACTTGATGACCTTGGTGACTCTGGAACCAACCAGCAGGCTTCCCCTTGGGAAATCAGGGAGGAAGCTGCCATCACACTGGGAGATCCCCTAAACTCCTCAGCAGGTCAGGCATTTCTCTAGGGCTACCCAGTGTCTTCAGAGAACCACACTTCAATTTGCTTGCCTTGGGGCCGGATACTTAGCTTCCAGGAGTCCCTGGGTGAGGGTGGAGAGCCACCTATTCTGAATACAGATAGACCTTCCATTAAACCACTTGTTTTCAACACCACGTCTTACTCCTACTCCTCATAGTTTTTTGTTTTGCGTCCTCATTTTGCCCAGGCTCTAGAAGAAAGGCGAGCCCCCTCCTTCGCTCAGATGTCTGGACTACAGTTTCCTTGCTCTCCTATGGTTGGCTGCCTTCCACCATGACTAGTGTCTTCTCACCATTCGGGTTTCAGCTCAAATATCATCTCCTTTGGGAGGAGGCCCCCTGTCTAAAGCAAACCTCCCTCTTCAACATCCCCTCCCACGTCATCCTACCTGCTCTTCCCGGGGTGTCTATCACTCTCTCTAATGACCTCATTACCTTGTTCATTCGTTTGTTATTTCCACTGTGCCCTCACTAGTATTGAAGTTCCAGGAGAGTTCAAATATTGTCTGTGAAGTTTTGCATTGTGTCATCACATTGTAGGTAGGCCTCTGGTAAATAATAGGCATTCGATAAATATTAAATAACTAAAATCACTCATTTCTTCAACAACTAGCCATTAAAAGCGTATCAAGTTTCAGTCATAAAAAAGAATGAAATAACGCCATTTGCAGCAACATGGATGGACCTAGAGATTGTCATAGTAAGTGAAGTGGGTCAGACAGAGAAAGACAAATATTACATGATATTGCTCATATGTAGAATCTAAAAAAAAAAAAAGGTACATATAAAGTCATGGATGTGGAAAACAAACTGATGGTTACCAAGGGGGAATGGGAGAGAGAAGGAATAAGTTGGGAAACTGGGAATGACATATATATACTGTGCTATGCTAAGTTGCCTCAGTCAAGTCTGACTCTGTGTGCCACCTGGGAAGCCCCCATATGTATACTACTATATATAAAATAGATAATTAACCTACTGTATAGCACAGCGCACTCTACTCAGTACTCTGTAATGGGCCTACATGGGAAAAGAATCTAAAAGAGAGTGGATATATGTATATGGATGTATATAAAAAACCAATCCGCTTTGCTGCCCACCTGAAACTAACACAACACTGTAAATCAACTACATGCCAATAAAAATCAATTTAAAAAATAAAGTAAGCACAATCTTAAAATTTTTAAAAAAGTGTATCAGGAGCCAGGAATTGTGCCTGTAAGGGAGGATTTCATCCATTAATGAAAAATCTCATCCTGCCTCCTTACCACTTCCTGCCTCCTCTCGCCACACCCTCCCTCGGTCCCCACAGACAGACATGCAGAAGTTGCCTCCACCTGGCTACCTCCTGGTCCAGAGAAAAGAAGACCAAAGAGAGTGTGACCCTGTCCCCCTAGCCAACTGCCCCCAGACAGTGAAGGCTGGCTGACAGTTTCTGGGGGCCCAAGCCTGGTAAATACTCAGCTGCACCAAAAGTCCCAGTTCAGGGAGCAATTAGAGAAAGGGGCCCAGGTGTCCCTGGAGCAGCTGGTTCCTACTGACATGCGGAGGCCGCCTATGACACAGCCCTCTTCCTTGGCCTTGACTTGATCACAGCAAACATGCCTGTCCACGAGCTGTCCCCCAGACACTTGCAGCTGGTTGGAAAACAAGCACGATCATAAACACATGTTGCCACACCTGTAACTGGACAAATCAGATCACCTGCCTCAGACCCACCGGGGGAGGGGCGGGCAGGGAGTGGGGAGGGGAGAGGAGGGGGAGTGGAGGGGGAATGGAGGGGGCATGACTGTAAAATAAGTTTTCTGAAGCTTCAACTTTTTTTTAATTTATTTTAATTGGAGGCTAATTACTTTACAATATTGCATTGGTTTTGCTATACAACTGGTTTGTTGTTGTTTGTCAGGGATCTAAGGTGACTCAGGATGCCTCCGTGGTGAGGAACAAAGTATCTTTTATTTGATTGTCCCCAGTTCATCAGCCTTGCTCTTGTCAAGGAGCCCAAACATTCTCATTCAAAGGCTGTATTTACAAATGAAGCGGGATGGCCATAAAACTGATGACCTTGCTGCTTCTGGAATCTCATAAAAAGTTTCCAAGCTGCTCCTCCCCAGAGCAAATAAGGGCGTTGCAGTTGCTGGTCCCCTGGCAGGGCTCCAGCGGCGGCTATTACATTCCTCCCTCGTCAGCTTCCCTCAGCAGACTTGCCTGCGAGTCAGGGTGCTTAACTCTCAAGGGGCTGCTGAGTTCAGAGCGCTCAAATCCAGAGGTGGGGGCAACACAGAGAGCAAAAGGAGAAGGGAGCAAAAAGGCTGCATTGATCGAGATGCTGTTATGTGCCAGGCACTGTGCAAAGGATTTTTGTCATGAATTTTCTTATCCAAGCTTTGTCACTTATTCATAGGCTAGCCCACTCTGGAAGCTCTATCCCATGTGCCTATGTACTGAAAATGTTTGGGGCAGATATTGCTCACTTTGTTGGGGTCCCATGAATATGGTTTATTAAGACATGTCTATTTTCTGATGGCTGGTATGGTAGAAGCAGCCAGGTGACACTAATGAGGTCAGTGAGAAGCAGTGTGCATGCATGTGGGTGGGGATTCTGGGAATCTATTGTATTGATATTTCGTGGGTGTGTGTCCTTTGCTCTTTTCCATGTTTCCTTCTTTGAATGTGAATGTGTTTAGAGGAGCACACTCATTTTACAATCAAAAGGATGGTAAACTAGAAGGAAAGAGCTTGGGACATAGATGGCAAAATGGAGATGCTCCCTCAACCTGCATCTCCCGGCCTCAGGATTCTTGTTATCATGAGAAATTAGCCCCCTTCTTTATGGTGACAACAGCTCAGTTGAGTTCAGTTCAGTCGCTCAGTCGTGTCCGACTCTTTGAGACCCCATGGACCACAGCACGCCAGGCCTCCCTGTCCATCACCAACTCCCAGAGTTCACTCAAACCCATGTGCATTGTGTCAATGATGCCATCCAACCGTCTCATCCTCTGTCGTCCCCTTCTCCTCCTCCCCTCAATCTTTCCCAGCGTCAGGGTCTTTTCAGATGAGTCAGCTGTCCACATCAGGTGGTCAAAGTATTGGAGTTTCAGCTTCAACATCAGTCCCTCCAATGAACACCCAGGACTGATCTCCTTTAGGATGGACTGGTTGGATCTCCTTGCAGTCCAAGGGACTCTCAGGAGTCTTCTCCAACACCACAGTTCAAAAGCATCTTTGGCTCTCAGCTTTCTTTATAGTCCAACTCTCACATCCATACTACTGGAAAAACCATAGCCTTGACTAGATGGACCTTTGTTTGCAAAGTAACGTTTCTGCTTTTTAATATGCTGTCTAGGTTGGTCATAACTCTCCTTCCAAGGAGCAAGCGTCTTTTAATTTCATGGCTGCAACCACCATCTCCAGTGATTTTGGAGCCCAGAAAAATAAAGTCAGTCACTGTTTCCCCTGTTGCCCCATCTATTTGCCATGAAGTGATGGGACTGGATGCCATGATCTTAGTTTTCTGAATGTTGAGCTTTAAGCCAACTTTTTTACTCTCCTCTTTCACTTTAATCAAGAGGCTTTTGAGTTCTTCTTCACTTTCTGCCATAAGGGTGGTGTCATCCACATATCTGAGGTTATTGTTATTTCTCCCGGCAATCTGATTCCAGCTTCTGCTTCCTCCAGCCCAGCATTTCTCATGATGTACTCTGCATATAAGTTATATAAGCAGGGTGACAATATACATCCTTGACGTACTCCTTTCCTATTTGGAACCAGTCTGTTGTTCCATGTCCAGTTCTAACTGTTGTTTCCTGACCGATATACAGGTTTCTCAAGAGGCAAGTCAGGTGGTCTGGTATTCCCATCTCTTTCAGAATTTTCTGCAACATTGGGTTATATGTAACAAGGTTTCCTCTTGTTTGTGGACTTGCTTCTTGCAAGGACTGTCCTTGCTGACAAAGTCAACAGTCAAGTTGGAAAAGCCCACATGGCCAGGAAATATGGGTAGTTTCTAGAAACTGCAGAAAGACTACAAACTGTAGGAGGCTTCTAGAAACTGTCAGTGCCCTTCAGGAATTGAGAGGGGCTTCCAGACAGTAAGAAGTCAGGACCTCAGTCTTATAATTGTAAGAAAATATATTCTGCCAACAACCTGAATGAGCCTGGAAATAGATTCTTCCCCAACCAAGCCTCCAGATGAGAATACAGCCCAGCTGACACCTTCATTGCAGCCGTGTGAGACCCTGAGAAGAGGATTCAACCAAACCAAACTCTTGACCCACAGAAACTGTGAATTAATAAGTGCATGTTGTTTAGAACCCTAAGTTTGTGGCATTTTGTTATGCAGCAGTAAATCACTAATATGCTCCTTTACACCTCTTGGATCAGCTTTCTGTTATGTACAGCCAGATTGACACAGTTGGTAGATACACAGATGGGTATCTCAGGAGACCTCCCAAAGCAATGAAAGACAGGAGTAGAGTCTCAGGGTTTGTGGGCAGATAAAGGAAGAGCCGGGGTCTTAGACTTTTCTCTAAATAGAAGAGCTGAGTATTCTCATTCACAGGAAAGTTTTCCGGCTGCTGACTATGTAACTGCTTTCCAAAATAACATAGGTAATTAAGGACAAATAAAAAGGAAGATTGTTAAATAACACTTTGGGGTAAGTCTTTGACTGAATTAAAGGTAGGAAAGCCACCTATATATTCCTTTTTTTATAGTTTTGAGTTTTGTTAGAGGTACTTTTATAAGGAAAATAGTGACACCAGGTCACATCCTTTGAGTGTTGAATATGTACTAAGTCTGTGTCAAGCCTTTCACCTGGATTCTCTTGCATGCTCATATCCATACTACAAACTAGGGATGACTATTATTCCCACAGACCAGAAAACTGAGATTCAGAGAGGTTAAGAGGTAGGTCATAGGCAGTCTGCCTTCATACCCAATGTATTTAAGCACTATGCCAGTCTTCTGGCTGTAAGAGACAGAAAATAGAGAAATAATAAGTAAGGGGAACCACTTTTCCATATTTCATACATCTGGGAACAAGCACAAAAACTTTTTGATATAGTTCCTAACAACATAGAGATTAGATTGCTTATACAAATGTGTATCCTGAATCTTTGTTTTTTCAGTTAATGTGCTCTAAGCAGTTCCTCATGTTATGCAAAGCTTCTTATAAGCATTGGCTGCCTTTTATTCCATTATCTGGATGTGTTGTAATTCACTAAGTCCTTCTCCTAACACAGCCAAGTTGAGATGCTCTCCATTTAGGAACTTTTGTATATAAAGCTGCAATTAGCATCCTGGTGCATAACATTTTTCCACATTTTAGTTTAGGGTAGAATCCTCCAAGCGGTATGACACCGCAACAGAGAGGACGAGTCCACCTAACGGTCGCCCCCACCGGACGCACAGCGCTTTAGCCCAGGATGTCACCGTGAGACTCTGAAGACTAGAGAAGGGAGATGTGTCTCTTGAGAAAGAACGGCCCCTCCCTTGAACATTCCTGTGGGTTCATGTATTCAAAAGTGACACAAGGGGCTAGGTACCTTGAGAAGGCCAGATTTTTATTGTCATCTGGAATGTGGTGCTTCTTCCAAAAGCTGTAAAATTCAAGCCTGATCTTTAGTAAACTTCCGTAATGTTTGTGTTTCATAAGCTGTCTCACAGCCACAGCCTCAGACCTTTTTATACGTTCCTAAATAAACACCAAGGCCTGCACGCTGCCTCCTAGTGAGAGCAGACCCCTGCTGTCTGCAAGCCTCCTCATTCTCCTTGGTACCCACCGTATTTCCCATTTTTCCCATGAGTCTCTAAACCCAGAGGCACAAAAATATGCTTTGTTTTTGAGGGCAAATAACTGAAACATTTTAAAATGTTCAGTGTGGTGGTTAAATGACCCAGGAAAACCAGGTGTTTTTTTTTATCCCTTCTCCTGTATATATGTTTTGAATCGCAGATAATGAAATGGAAAGGCTCCTTAGACGCCTAATAACAAAAATAACTAATGTTTGGTGAACGTTGACTGTGTGCCAGCACTAGGCTAAGCATTTTGCATAGATTGTGTCCTTTAACTTCAGCACAACCCAATAGACAGACATTACCACCTTTTGCAGTTTGGAAAATGAAGGAACAGAGAGATAACTTTTCAAGGTCACAGAGCTATTCAGTAAAGTTGTTCAAGCCCAGAAGAGATCGTAGAGACCATTGAGATCTTTTATTTTATTTTTTTATTGAAGTATATAGTTGATTTAGAATGTTGTGTTAGTTTCTGGTGTACAGCAGTAATTCAATTTTACATGTATCTATATATATGTAATATATATGTGCGTATACACATGTGTGTGTATAATATATATATATATATATATATGGTTTTCTATCATGGCTTACTACAGAATAACAAACATAGTTCCTGTTCTATATAGTGTTAATAGGACCTTATTGTTTATCTCTTTTGTATATAGTACTTTGTATCTGCTATTTCCAAACTCCTAATTTATCCCTCCCTCTTTTTCCCCTTTGGTAACCATGCATTTTCCTATGTCTGTGAGTCTGTTTGTGTTTTGTAAATAAATCCATTTGTATCATTTTTTCGATTCCACATACAAGTGATACCATATGGGATTTGTCTTTATCTGACTTGTTTCATTTACTATGACAGTCTCTAGGTCCATCCATGTTGCTGCAAATGGCATTATTTCATTCTTTTTTATGACTGAGTAATATTTCATTGTGTGTATATGTGTAGATATATATATTATATATATGTGCCACATCTTCTTTATCCACTCATCTGTTGAAAGACATTTAGGTTGCTTCCATATCTTGGCTATTGTAAATAGTGTGGCAATGAGCATTAGGGTGCATGGATCTTTTCAAATTAGAGTTTTCTCTGGATATATTCCCAAGAGTGGAATTGGTGGGTCATATGGCAACTCTATTTTTAGTTTTTTGAGGAACCTCCCTACTGTTTTCCATAGGGGCCACTCCAGTTTACATTCTCATCAGCAGTGTAGGAGGGTACCCTTTTCTCCACATCTTCTCCAGCATTATTATTCATAGACTTTTTAATGATGACCATTCTGACCGGTGTGAAATGGTACCCCATTGTAGTTTTGATCGACATTTCTCTAATGATTAGGGATGTTGATCATCTTTTCATATTCTATTGCCCATCTGTATGTCTTCTTTAGAAAAATGAGAGATCGCTGAGATCCTTAACTCGGCTCTAGGACTTCAGGGAACACTGTGAGGTCAAGAGCTGCCCAAGAAGGTAAAGCCAGAGTGAAAGGCTCCTATCAAGCCCACTTTGCTCCCACTGACTTGCGTTAGCAGAATATTGGCCCCCACAATGATGTCAATGTTCTAAGCCTCAGAATCTATGAATATGTTGCCTTGCATGGCAAAAGGGTGTGATGAAGTTTATGGCTATGATGAAGTTTATAGATGAGATGAAGTTAAGGACCCTGAGATGGGGAGATTACCCAGGATTATCCACTGGGCCCAATCTAATCACCCAGGACCTTAAAAGTGAAAAACCTTTCCCAGCTGTGGTCAGAGGGAGCTGTGGTTATGGGAGTATGGTCAGAGAGAGGCCACGGTGCTAGCTTTAAAGACAGAGGAAGGGCCGTGAGCCAGGTACTGTTCACCTCTCCAGGCTTTCCATGGCTGTAGCCCTGCCAACACCTTGATTTTCACCTAGTGAGACTCCTCTGACTTCTAACCCACAGATGTGTAAAATACTCAGTTCACTTGGTTTTAAGCCACTAACTTAGTGGTGGTGACTTCTTATGACAACACCAAAAACTTGGTGTGCCCCTGCTTCAGCCAGAGCCTCTCCAGTATTACATTTTTGAAATCAGACTCTAGTGTGACATTTCTTTGGGGAAATAAAACAAAGGAGACATTTCCTGATTTTTATTTTTGAAAGTTGAAAACAAATTCTTTTCCCTGCTCCCCCACCTCTCTCTCTCTCTCCCTCTCTTTAAAAAGAGAAATGTTGGTGCCCAAAGAGAGGACATGCTTTGTCCAGGGTCACACGATGACAGGGCAGCTGGCCCAGGGTTTGCTCTCCTACAGCCCTAGTGATTGCTCAGTGATCTCCTCCTCTGGACCAGGGCCACACCTGTGGGCTCTGCCAGCTGATATGGCACAAAATGTTTGATTTTAAAAAAAGCTTCTGTCACTCAGCCATTCAGGCAGGATGAATCAGGCACTGTACCCAACATTGGCAATGAAGGGGTGAATGCATCCCAGTCCCATGGCTGGGAACCCAGAGTTCCACTACCAAGAGATATGCAGAGTGTGAAAGCTCAGAGCCCAGTCTGGGAGCTGGCAAAGGCTTTCCAGGGGAAGTGACACCTAAGCTAAAACTGGAAGGGTGAGTAGAGGTTGACCAGACACCGAAGGGAAAGAAGAGGGTTCTGTGCAGAAGGACAGTGGTGCATAGGTGTCAAGAGGAGAGAGGGGCAGCTGCCGTGAGTTGAGTGTGTATGAAATGCAGGAGTCAAAGAGAAGCAAGTGGGGAAACGTAAGACTGAAGAGGTAAATACCTTGGAGTAAGCACAAAAGGCCTTGTGAGCTTAGTTAAGTGATCACCTGGGTTTACCTTCAATGAAAGCCCATTCCTCGGTGATAATGGGAAGCCACGGAAGATCTCCCAGCACTGATGCAGAAAGACATCATACATAGGTGTGGGACCGAGGAGGGGACACAATAACTCCCTGTTGACTCTGAATTCAGTGTGGTGGGGGTATGATCAAGGCTTGTGCAGAGTGCAACAGGAGCAGGGAGGAAGATCTGGGACTCTGCCTGGGGAGGCTGGCAAGGTTCACAGAGGATCAGAATAGCAAAGGGCATGTTAAGTGATGTTTTTCTCTGCAGTCGTCTATGAGCACCCACCAAGTCTCTGGGATACATCACATCCCTGTAGATCTTCTTGCCTTGAAAATTCTACTTATTCACACCTCTATCCCTGCTTTTTAAAATTTTATATTAATGATGTGTCTTCATAGTAAAATGCTTAAGTAGCTTTCTAAGGGTATACAGTACAAACCATTTCCTGCCTTCAATAAATTTCTTCCTTGACAACAGACAAGACAGCAAAGTGTCCAGGCTTGTGGGGTTGAATCATAATGTCTAAGTCATTCATGGCTGTTCATTAATAGTTTCATTTTGCCAGTCTCCCTTGCAGCTAAGGGTGGATGGACACATGACCCAATTCTGATTAATAGTGTTCTGATCAATTATATATAAGTGTAAGTCAGCTGGGAGGGCTTCTGTGATACTTTTGTTCCTTCATTGATAAAATGACATAGTCATTCCCGGGAAAGGATCCTTTGCCTCTCTACACCCCTCCTATCAGCTTTCTATTTTTGAATACTGTTGTGATATCTGGGAATATGGTAGCCATCTTGCAGACATGGGGAAACCAGAAGAATCAATGACCCACATATGTGTGGAGAATGGAGAATGGAAATGTTCCTGGCATCTTGATGACATTGTTGTGCTGAAGCTCTCACTTTGGAGTACTTACTTCCAGTCTTCTTATTACATAAGACAGTTAACCATCTTTATGGCTTAGGCACTGTCAGATTTTTTGTTACTTGTAACCAAATATATCCTAAATTATATAATTGTTTCCAAAAAGAGGATCATGTTTCTTCTCATTGGAATTATGAGACTCTTCCAGGAGTTGGTGATGGACAGGGAGGCCTGGCGTGCTGTGATTCATGGGGTCGCAAAGAGTCGGACACGACTGGCGACTGAACTGAACTGAACTGAACTGAAGGCTATTAACAGAGGAAAAAGTGGTAGTCTGTGGCCAACTAGCCACACAAAGAAACAAGATAACCACTCCAATTCTGGAACAGCAAAACTTCCTTCCTCCATTCCTTCCTTCCCAGTGATGATTCTTCCTTGGCTGGGAGGAGATGTCTGCTTTTCTGATTTCATAGCTTTCAAGAGCACCCATTGCTTCATTGCCCTTTGCCTTTGGCCAGGTTCATGGTGGTCCCTCTGAGGGCCTGGCTGGTTAGGAAAGTTTAACTTGTCAAAAATCAGAATCAGGTTTTTTTTTGGCAACTGCAAAGGTAAGCTGTCACCAGTCCTGTCAACAGTCACAGCAGAAAGAGAGCTATTTATTCATCTGCGACCTTCATGAGTCAGAGTCTAAACATTCTATGAACCCTCCTCTGGCAAGTCAAACCCTGCCCTGATCTCTGGAGAGAGTGCTTCCCACCCAGCACCACTTCAACACAACAGACTCTCGGCTTTTGGCTGTCTAATCTTGGCACTGCACAAGTGGTCATGTTATTAATGACTCTGAGTCATCATATAGGGCATTCCATCTGGAATGTATGTACTATTTAATGAGTAGGAGGAGGATGGAGGTCTACTCTGTCCCAGGCAAAATGTGAGGTTTCTCATGGCTCTGCTGCTGCCTTACTGTACCCACTTTAAAATACAATCCTAAATATTTGCATGTCTATAAACTGGTTCAATTTTTTTAAGAGAGCAATCTGAAGTGAGTCTCCCTCTGTTCCGCTCCCTATCTTCTAGACTCCCTTTCCCGTGTCCCTTCCCTGGAGACAGTCACTATTAATCATTTCTAGACATCGTGCCAGAGACATTTTCCTCCTCTCCTTTGTCTTATTCCTCCCTTCTCCCCCCGTACCCTCCCACCCTCTCTCTCCCTCTCTGTATGTGTACGTCTATATACACATACACACATATATGTACACACGCACATACAAATGTATATGCACACTTTTTTTTTTACACTGGTGGAAGTCAGCTTTAGACACTGTTCTCTGTCTTGTCATGTTCCCTTATATTCACTTATCATACTCTCTAGAGATCATTCCACACCATTTCATACAGGACCTGCTCATTCTGTGGATGTCTGCACATCACTCCACTATACACTGTAATATATTCAGCCAGATTCCTAACTGATAGACTTTAGATTTTTTTTTCCTAGTCTTTGTTAACGTTTCAACCAATGTCTTTTCACAACTGACTGATTGTGAGAACATTTCTGAGGGATTAATTCTTGGACATAAAGTTTCTGAATCAGAGTATATGCATGTAAACTGTTGCTTGATAGTAACACATCTTTATCCAAATATGGAGCTAATTTATCCCTTATCAAGAATGTATGAGACCTTGAAATTATTACAGTAAGTAAAAGAAACAAGGAACCAAAAGGCCACATGTTACATAAGTCCATTTATAGTGAAATGGCCAGAAGAGGTAAATCCTTAGACATAGAAAGTAGATTGCTGGCTGCAAGGGGCTGGGGGGAGAGAACAGTAAGGAGTGACTAATAGGTACAAGTCTTCTTTTGGGACTGATGAAAATGTTCTGAACTTACATAGTGTTGATAGTTGTGCAATCTACTAAGATTCGCTGAATTGTATCCTATGTAATGAATTGCATGGGAATTATCTCAATAAAGCCGTTATTTTTAGAAAAGAGTAATCTGGAAATGATGCATAGTTTTAAACATTGTAATAAAGAAAATATTCATGCCTTTAAAAAATACAATCCTGTCTTTGTATGACAAAGGGTCAAGACTCTCCACCTTGGTGACCCCCTCTTTTAAACATCCTCTTGTTTGTCAATGTCAATTAGGATTCAAAAAATTTAACCATACCCAGGTTAAATTAGAGGTCTGCCCAGCCCTAAGGGTAAGGGAGATGGTAGGGAGTAACCTAGACCTTTTTTTAATTTTAGACATGAGTCTTTAATTAGAATTTTTCAAATTATTTCAAATTTCTGCTCAATCTCCGTTTATACAGTGAATTTAACTATCCCCTTTGAAGTAAGAAAGTGTTCAAGCCTTGATGACACAATTCATGGAAATCTCACTCATCAATGCCTCACAAGTGTCAGCATAGTTTAGTAGTTACTTCCATCAGGAAGTCTTCCCTGATTCCATTAGGTATTGCTCCATTTATGAGTTCCTGTAGCACCTGCTGCTTCCCTGATGAGAGTGCTTATCATATCGGTAATTGCCTATTCTAAAGCCAATCACCCTTATAGAACTTGAAAGGTCTGTGAAAGCAGGGTCTATCGCATATCACTACCATCTAGAACATTCCCTGACACATAGTAGGCACCTCAAGTCATACAAATTGCGTGAATGAGGTAGAGGGAAGGAACCACCTTCCACAGCCAGGCAGATACCTAAACTAACTCTCAGGCCCAAAACTTAGAAGAGAGGATGGGGAACTTATCTGACCACAAGGCTGTTTCTAACATCCTATCCAGCTGTGTCTGTGAGAATATCAACCTTGAGGACAAGGTAACAGTGTAAGCCAAGTCTTACACTTTCCTGTTCAATAAACGGGGAGCCCGCAGACTTAGAGAGTGAAGGTATGGTTGCCAGGGAGGACAGATGTGGGGAAGGGATAGTTAAGGAGTTTGGGATACACATGTACACACTGCTACATTTAAAATGGATAACCCACAAGGTCCTACTGTAGCCCAGGGAACTCTGCTCAATGTCATGTGGCAGCCTGGACGGGAGGGGAGTGTGGGGGAGAATGAACACAGGTATATGTATGGCTGAGTCCCTTTGCTGTCCATCTGAAACTATCAAAACATTGTTAGTCAGCTACTGTGCTCATGCTCATGCTTAGTTGCTCAGTCGTGTCCAACTCATTGTGACCCCATGGACTATAGCCCACCAGGCTCCTCTGTCCATTTCCCAGTCAAGAATACTGGAGTGGGTTGCCATTTCCTTCTCCAGGGGATATTCCTGACCCAGGGATTCAACCCAGGTCTCCTGCATTGCAGGTAGAGTATTTACCAGCTGGACCACCAGCCCTGTTAATCAGCTATTCTCCAATATTAAATTAAAAGTTTTTTAAAAAGAGAGTCTAATCATTTTTCCAATCTCTTAGCCATGAGAATATTGCCTGAGGTGTTATGCTTGCATAACAACCCAAAAGACTTGAGTAAAGTGTTGCAAGGACACTGAGCCAGACAGACTTCCCCCATAAATAAATGCTGCAAGACACAGGAAAACAGGCATTAATGGGGAAGATTCACCGATAGGCAAGGGCATCATTGGAAGGAGACCATGTCTCAAGGTTCTGTCCTGAAATGTCACTAATTGCCAGTGGGCTGGTCATGCTTGTTAGGGACCCTATACAGAGCTACTCAAGGGTCCTCTAGCCTAAGCTCAGGAAAATTGTACCCACTTGAAATCCTAACACTAGGAGGAGAAGCTGTCCTCAAACCAGGTGGCCAAAGTTGGTAGAGGGAGAGAAAGCACACCAGCTGTTTGTTAAGAACTTGCATGTGGGAGAAATGGCAACAGACAGCAAATTTTCTGGTTACTAATTAAACCACAAGGGCCTTCTAGGACCTGGCCAGGGGAAAAGAAGGGATGTGAATGGAGAAAGAACAGGAGCCCGGAAAACATGCCAAGAGAGGAAGCCAAGGAGTTGGAAAGCATTGGTTCAGCCCTCATGTTTTCTAAATATTTGACCAACACTTAGTCATCCCATATTTCTGAACTCCAGAGGTTCTTTGTCTATAAGATGGAGAAAATAGGTACTAATGTTGCAGGCTTGCTCTGGATATTAAAGGAGATTGCATGTTCACAGCCCCTGTGCTGCTGTACTGTGTAGTCACTAAGTCGTGTCCAGCTCTTCATGACCCCATGGACTGTAGCCCACCAGGCTTCTCTGCCCATAGCATTTTCCAGACAAGAACACTGGAGTGGGTTGCAATTTCCTTCTCCAGGGAATTTTCCCATCCCAGGGATTGAACCTGCATCTCTTGCTTGGCAGGTGGGTTCTTTACCATTGAGCCACCTGGGAAGCACTCACAGCCCTTGGCCCAGAGTAAATGTTCAATACATACAAATATTATCACCATGTAGGCAGGAGCAGAAGCAAAGTCAGTTTTCCTTCCTGTTTCAGTGTGGCCCCCCACTTAAAATGTCTGCCCCTGGACTGGTTTAGCAAGAGAATTTCAGGTTTTATCTGGTTCTTTTCCAAAGCTGACTATACCACCTGAGCCCTGTCCCCACCCTCTGTGTTCAGGCTAACACCTGGCACTCAAAGCCATGTATCTCTTCCCAGGTGGCCCCAGTGATAAAGAATCTACCTGCAAGGCAGGAGACACAGGAGACATCAGTTCGATCTCTGAGTCAGGAAGTTTCCCTCGAGGAAGTCATGGCAACCCACTCCAGTATTCTTGCCTGGAGAATCCCACGGACAGAGAAGCCTGAGGGGTAGAGTCTGTCCATGGAGTCACAAAGAGTGGAACCCAACTGAAGCAACTAAGCACCCACACACACATGTCTACCTGGGTTTATCTAGAACCTTCCCCACTTGGGTCTTAAGCTTCTCCAGATCCAATCCAGCTTTCTAAGTTTTCTGTATATTCCCTGTCCCTCCTGACCTCACTGGACCCTGCATCTGGACTCTCTGGCAAATGACTCCAAGAAGCCATCCTGGAGGCTGGCTTGGGTTTATCTGCTGGTGATCTTGGCTTCCTGCTTCCTTAATAGGAAGCCTTAGCCAGTTCCTCAGGTCTCACAGCCAAGGCCACAGCCAATCATCCAGTTGGCTTCACGGTTGAACAACCAAGTGCCTAGATTCAGACACCTGGCATGGAAATGGTGCCCAGTAAAACCCCATGGTCTCATATTTCATATCCATTTCCAGCTCATCACTGAAATGAGGTTGAGACCCTACCTCTAACAAGGCTAAAACCTCATGGGAAATGGCCATCTGCCTCAGACCAAAGGACCAGGAAATTGCTCTTTGATAGACAAATGCAGCTTGTCTGAAGAACCCAGAGAATAAATATATCCCAAACCACTTTTAAGGTGTGATTAAATAAATTCATCTTCTTGCAGCCATGAGAAAAAGGGGGGAGAAACTGACTGAGTACCCACCTTGCACCAGCCAATTTCTCATGTAATTCATAAAACACCCTAAAATCTTGACAGTCCAATTTTTTTAATTGAAGTATACAGTTGATTTACAATGTTTAAGGTATACAGCAAAGCGATTCAGTTAGAAATATATATTCTTTCTCAGATTCTTTTCTATTACAAGTTATTACAAGATATTAATATAGTTCCTTGCGCTGGACAGTGCATCTTTATTGTTTCTTTTATATATAATAGTGTGCATCTAGGAATCCCAAATTTCCAATGTATCCCTCCCCACCTTCCCCTTTGGTAACCCTAAGTCTGTTTTCTATGTTGCATGAGTCTACTTTTGTTTTGTAAATAAGTTCATTTGTATCCTTTTTTTAGATTCTACATATAAGTGATAATCACACGACATTTGTCTTTCTCTGTCTGACTGACTTCATTTAATATGATAATCTCTAGGTCCATTTTTCAGGTGAGCTATGAGGCTCAGATCAGATTAGTAATTCACCCTAACAGCTACACAAGTAGCCAATCCTGGACCTAAGTCCGTACCTGTCTCCCAGCTCAGGGTCTCAGCACTCGAATTCCCCAATAGTAGCTGTAAAAATGAAAAGTTCACCTTCCAAAAGGGGCAGTTACCATAGAGACATAATACCTCTTTGGCCACCACTCCCCACTTCTCTTTCCCATTGAAGACTCTGTTGAGATCCTAGCCAGCCAGGAAGCAACTGGGCTGTCTTCTTAAAGCCCTTCCCAAGCCATGCGCCCCCCTACTTTGAGAGATAGTATAGTGTAGCACAGTTATTAAAACCAATTCCAGAGCCAGGCAACCTGTGTTCAAATCCTGGCTCCACCACTTAGCAGCAGTGTGACTTTGGAAAGGTAAGTTGTTCAGTTTTTTTGTACCTCAGTGTCCTCATCTGTAAAATGGGGACAACAACAGTAAAATCTGTCTCATAGGTTGCTGAGAAGATCAACAAAGTTCATAGAAGTACTGACAAGTAGTAAGGACTCCATGAATTCTAGAGACAGTTCAGTTCAGTTCAGTTCAGTCGCTCAGTCGTGTCCGACTCTCCGCCACCCCATGAATCACAGCACGCCAGGCCTCCCTGTCTATCACCAACTCCCGGAGTACACTCAAACTCATGTCCACAGGGTCGGTGATGTCATCCAGCCATCTCATTCTCCGTCGTCCCCTTCTCCTCCCGCCCGCAACCTTTCCCAGCATCAGAGTCTTTTCCAGTGAGTCAACTCGTTGCATGAGGTGGCCAAAGTATTGCAGTTTCAGCTTTAGCATCAGTCCCTCCAATGAACATCCAGGATTGATCTCCTTTAGAATGGACTGGTTGGATCTCCTTGCAGTCCAAGTGACTCTCAAGAGTCTTCTCCAACACCACAGTTCAAAAGCATCGATTCTTCGGTGATCAGCTTTCTTCACAGTCCAACTCTCACATCCATACATGACCACGGGAAAAACCATTGCCTTGACTAGACGGACCTTGGTTGGCAAAGTAATGTCTCTGCTTTTTAATATACTATCAAGGTTGGTCATAACTTTCCTTCCAAGGAGTAAGCGTCTTTTAATTTCATGGCTGCAATCAGCATCTGCAGTGATTTGGAGCTCAAAAAAACAAAGTCTGACACTGTTTCCACTGTTTGTCCATCTATTTCCCATGAAGTGATGGGACCAGATGCCATGATCTTTGTTTTCTGAATGTTGAGCTTCAAGCCAACATTTTCAGTCTCCTCTTTCACTTTCATCAAGAGGCTTTTGAGTTCCTCTTCACTTTCTGCCATAAGGGTGGTGTCATCTGCATATCTGAGGTTATTGATATTTCTCCCCGCAATCTTGATTCCAGCTTGTGCTTCTTCCAGCCCAGCATTCCTCATGATGTACTCTGCATATAAGTTAAATAAGCAAGGTGACAATATACAACCTTGACGTACACCTTTTCCTATTTGGAACCAGTCTGTTGTTCCATGTCCAGTTCTAACTGTTGCATCCTGACCTGCATACAGGTTTCTCAAGAGGCAGGTCAGGTGGTCTGGGATTCCCATCTCTTTCAGAATGTTCCACAGTTTATTGTGATCCACACAGTCAAAGGCTTTGGCATAGTCAATGAAGCAGAAATAGATGTTTTTCTGAAACTCTCTTGCTTTCTCCATGATCCAGCGGATGTTGGCAATTTGATCTCTGGTGCCTCTGCCTTTTCTAAAACCTGCTTGAACATCTGGGAGTTCATGGTTTACATACTGCTGAATCCTGGCTTGGAGAATTTTGAGCACGACTTTACTAGCGTGTGAGATGAGTGCAATTGTGCGGTAGTTTGAGCCTTCTTTGGCATTGCCTTTCTTTGGGATTGGAATGAAGACTGACCTCTTCCAGTCCTGTGGCCACTGCTGAGTTTTCCAAATCTGCTGGCATATTGAGTGCAGCACTTTCACAGCATCATCTTTCAAGACTTGAAATAGCTCAACTGGAATTCCATCACCTCCACTAGCTTTGTTAGTAGTGATGCTTTCTAAGGCCCACTTGACTTCACATTCCAAGATGTCTGGCTCTAGGTCAGTGATCACGTTATCATGACTATCTTGGTCGTGAAGATCTTTTTTGTACAGGTCTTCTGTGTATTCCAGCCACCTCTTCTTAATATCTTCTGCTTCTGTTAGGTCCATACCATTTCTGTCCTTTATCGAGCCCATGTTTGCATGAAATGTTCCCTTGGAATCTCTAATTTTCTTGAAGAGGTCTCTTGTTTTTCCTATTCTGTTGTTTTCCTCTACTTCTTTGCATTGATCACTGAGGAAGGCTTTCTTATCTCTCCTTGCTATTCTTTGGAACTCTGCATTCAGATGCTTATATCTTTCCTTTTCTCCTTTGCTTTTCGCTTCTCTTCTTTTCACAGCTATTTGTAAGGCCTCCTCAGACAGCCATTTCGCTCTCTTGCATTTCTTTTCCATGGGGATGGTCTTGGTCCCTGTCTCCTGTACAATGTCACGAACCTCCATCCAGAGTTCATCAGGCATTCTATCAATCAGATCTAGTCCCTTAAATCTATTTCTCACTTCCACTGTATAATCATAAGGGATTTGATTGAGGTCATATCTAAATGGTCTAGTGGTTTTCCCTACTTTCTTCAATTTAAGTCTGAATTTTGCAATAAGGAGTTCATGATCTGAGCCACAGTCAGCTCCTGGTCTTGTTTTCGCTAACTGTATACAGCTTCTCCATCTTTGGTTGCAAAGAATATAATCAATCTGATTTCGGTGTTGACCATCTGGTGATGTCCATGTGTAGAGTCTCCTCTTGTGTTGTTGGAAGAGGGTGTTTGCTATGACCAGTGCGTTCTCTTGACAAAACTCTATTAGCCTTTGCCCTGCTTCATTCCGTGCTCCAAGACCAAATTTGCCTGTTACTCCAGGTGTTTCTTGACTTCCTAATTTGCATTCCAGTCCCCTATAATGAAAAGGACATCTTTTTTGGGTGTTAGTTCTAAAAGGTCTTGTAGGTCTTCATAGAACCGATCAACTTAGGCTTCTTCAGCGTTATTGGTTGGGGCATAGGCCTGGATTACTGTAATATTGAATGGTTTGCCTAGAAACGAACAGAGATTATTCTGCCGTTTTTAAGATTGCATCCAAGTACTGCATTTTGGACTCTTTTGTTGACCATGATGGCTACTCCATTTCTTCTAAGGGATTCCTGCCCACAGTAGTAGATATAATGGTCATCTGAGTTAAATTCACCCATTTCAGTCCATTTTAATTCACTGATTCCTAGAATGTCGACGTTCACTCTTGCCATCTCCTGTTTGACCACTTCCAATTTGCCTTGATTCATGGACCTAACATTCCAGGTTCCCATGCAATATTGCTCTTTACAGCACCGGACCTTGCTTCTATCACTGGTCACATCCACAGCTGGGTATTGGTTTTGCTTTTGCTCCATCCCTTTATTCCTTCTATAGTTATTTCTCCACTGATCTCCAGTAGCATACTGGGCACCTACTGACCTGGGGGATTCCTCATTCAGTATCCTGTCATTTTGCCCTTTGTTACTGTTCATGGGGTTCTCAAGGCAAGTATACTGAAGTGGTTTGCCATTCCCTTCTCCAGTGGACCACATTCGGCTGTGGTCCATGTGATCAGATCGGCTAGTTTCCTGTGATTATGATTTCAGTGTGTCTGCCCTCTGGTGCCCCCTAGCAATACCTACCGTCTTATTTGGGTTTCTCCTACCTTGGTCGTGGAAAATCTCTTCACAGCCGCTCCAGCAAAGTGCAGCCGCTGTACCTTACCTTGGACGAGGGGTATCTCCTCAAGGCCGCCCCTCCCGACCTTGAACGCGGGGTAGCTCCTCTCGGCCCTCCTGCGCCCGCGCAGCCACTGCCTGTTGGACGTGGGGGCAGCTCCTCTCGGCCGCCGGCCCTGGCCTCAGGCGTGGGGTAGCTCCTCACGGCCGCACCTCCCTGCGCGGTTCGTTGCGGAACCGGGGCCGGCGTCTCTCGCGTCTGCGCCGCCAGGGCCGTCACTACAGGCTAATTTCACACTTTAATGAGTTTTGTTTTTTTTTCATTGAACAAATGAAGGAACAAAGGCAGAGAACTGTTACTTTGTTGCCCACAGTCACACACAGCTAGTCGGAGGCAAGGCTAGGATTAGAAAGAAAGGTTCCTCCCTTGCCTCATTCAGAGCTCGCTCTCCTCCTGCTCACTGAACCAAAAGGCAGAAGAAGCAGTTAAGCTATTGATTCAAGGCACCATCTCCTCTCCCCACAGTTCACCCTGTCACATGAACCATGGTGAAGTCACCACAAACATCCATTTATTTATAAACCTACAACATTAACCTCTTCACTTAAAAGCCTCTTGGAAACTTGCTGGTTAAAAGCATTTCAGATTCTGTCAGAGAAACAAGCTCACACTGACATCTTGTCTCCATATGCCTTTGAAAACCTGTCCAGAACCCCCTAAGCCTTCACCAAGGGACGTTCCCCTGTGCTCCACTCTTCTAAGGTTTCCACCGTTGGGTGTGGGTGTTCTCTGAAAGCTTTCTCTTTTGACAAATTTCCGTGCTTTGAGTCATGGCAAAAGCAGAGGGAAATGAAGGGCTGCCAAAGGTTTCAACATTTACATAAGCTCTTAATCAGCCCTCCAGTTCATTACAGTGGGATGGATCAATTACACTGCTGTCCAGGCAAAGAAACAGGGGTCTCGGGTCTGCTCTCTTGACTTAGAGAACATAGAGGGGCAGCTTCTCCCTGTGTAAGAACTGAATCTGAAATGGCAACCCACTCCAGTGTTCTTGCCTCGAGAATCCCAGGGACAGGGGAGCCTGGTGGGCTTCCGTCTATGGGGTCGCACAGAGTCGGACACGACTGAAGTGACTTAGCAGCAGCAGCTGTATTCTTGATATTCATTCATTTGATGAATATTTATTGGCTTCTTAACCTGGGGATTAGACTAAGTGCCACAGATATAATAACAAGTAAAATAGATATGATCCCTGGCTTCATGGTGCTTATAGCTAAATGGGATGACAGACACTAACCAAAATAAAGGGTACTAGAGAGCGTATAGCAGGGGGACATAAACTTGACCACACCTGTGGTCAGGGAAGACTTCTCCCGGTAAATGATGTTTCACCTGTGATCCAAAGGTTTGGAAGTGGAGCCTTCCAGTATAGATGTAAACAGGATAACTAAAGTACAGAGCAAGCAGGAAAGATGAAGACAGGGGATGAAGTCAGTGAAAAAACACTCTTTATTGTAGGAACCACTGAGAGGTTGTAGCCACAGTATCCAAGGGCAGCATCCTCTTGATTATTATAAGATACTTGTACTTATATTAATATTGGGGTTATTACTCTTTCATCGTATACTAGCTTCCATCATAACTACCATTTTTCTAACACTGTGTTTGCAATGCTATTTATATTATATAAATTATCTCAGTTGATTCTCACCCTAACCATACCCATTTTACAGAGGAGAAAAGCGAGGCTCAGGAACGGCAGATAATTTGCCCAAGATCACACAGATAAGATAAGACCGGAATCTACATGTTTCTGATTCCAGGTCCAGGTACTTACCAACTCAGTTCTGCAGATTTCCCAAGGGCAGGAGCTGGGTCTTTCTGATTCTGCTTGGTTTGCTAGAGTGTGTGTGTACACTAAGTTGCTTCAGTTGTGTCTGACTCTTTGCAACACTATGGACTATAGCCCACCAGCTCCTCTGTCCATGGGATTGTCCAAGCAAGAATACTGGAGTGGGTAGCCATTGCTTTCTCCAGAGGATCTTCCCCACCCAGGGTTTGAACCCACATCTCCTGTGTCTCCTGCATTGACAGTAGATTCTTTACCACTAGCACTACCTGGGAAGCGCAGTTTGCTAGAGCCTGGCCCACAATCAGAGATCATTTCTCCAAGCTTCCTGTTGCTATCCCCACCTCTCCCTAGCTATGACATCCCTAGGGCTTACTGCACACCAGTCACAGCCCTGAAGCACTTCTCATGTGTTAGCTCATCATAATCTTTATCACAACCTATGAAGTACAGACTGTTTTCTTCATTCTCTACATTTTAGAGACAAGAAATGTTCCTTACGGAAAGGTTGACAGCTTGGTCAAGCACACACAGTAAGAAGTGGCCAAGTGAGGACTCTAACCCAGGCGGGCTGGAGTCATGACCACTGGAGGTGGTCATTCTTTTCACAAACTGGGCACAGGAACCTACTTTATGTTTCTTGGAAAACACGCATTCCTACCCCACCCAGCTTCACAAATGCCAATATCTCTTCCTGGGAGAACTTCCCCCATTGCACGACCTGACTTATCTTCCCCCAGGGTTCTTCCAGTTCCTTCTCTCGGACTCTTGACCAGGGTCCGCTGCCCTCCTGCATGCCCCTCATCACCCTGCACTTCCCCTTCTAGCACTCATCACGTAAACTGGGTATTTCAACTCCTGGCTCACTTATCTACCACCCACACTGGGCAAAGCCCAAGCCACCCAGGCGTCGCCACGTCCACAACCCCTGGCACTGGGGCAGGGCTGTATCATTTGTGTGAAATGAGTAGATAAGTCGATTAAATGAGTGAATTTATACTGAGTCATCCGCTTTTGTTCCCCATTGTGTTTTGTACATACCAGGCCTCATCCAGTGTTGCTGAATGATTAAATAAGTGCCTCATCTGATTCCAGAAATTACTTCTTCCTTTTGGCTGTTTTTTTTTAATATTTTTTTCTTTTCCCTTTCCTTGTTTACAAAGCCTAAAGAAAAATGATAGAGGTACAAAGATCAAGGATGAGGCAGTTGGTCTACAGGAAAGATAAGGAAAAGTGAGAATCTAGGATTTTTCCCTCCAGCTTCAGTGTGAAAAGGAGAAAAAAAAAAATGATCTAAGGTCTGTCCTGCACTGTGCAGGCTTATGGTCAGTCTGAGCCCTGCTCTTCTCGTCTGCCTGGCCCTCCTGACCCTCCCAGCCCTCCTAGAGCCCAAAGTCTCAGTCCCCAAGGCTCCCAGGAGGGCGGGAGCTGGCTTGCACTGTGATTGTTCCTGCGCCCCAGGACAGCAGCGGCTGTTCTGGGCACTTCAGGAAGTACTTGCTCCAAAAGGCCCTTCCAGCTATTGTTACAAGGGCCAAGCCCGCTGAGCTGGCACTGGGACAGGCTGCCCCCTCCAGGCCAAGGGTCTGTCCAGGTCCCTGGGAGCCGGAAGGTGAAAGATGGGGTCAGCCAACGAGGGATACTCGAACCAGGAAGGAGTCTTGGGCTCAAGCTTCCCCTTTCTTTAGGCCATCAGCGCCAGGAGCTGGCGGCCTCTTTGTCAATTTCTGTCTCCTCTGGCCACACACCTGTTGATTAAGGATAAGCCAGATGCTGCCGCTGATATGCGGCTGGGCCAGCGAGGTCTATCCAATGCCATGAAAGGAAGGTGGGCTTCAGCATCGAGACTCCAGGCTTGTAGGCTGGCTCTGTGCCTCCCTGTGCCTTGGACACTTCTCCTCTCCTCTTCCTCTTTGGTTTAAAAAAAAAAAGAAAAGAACCTCTCAACTAGCTTGAGAGGTTAAGAGGATGCGCTGAGCTAAGATTGATGAACCTGTCAGGTACACAATGGCAGTGGGAAAATGCTAGTTTCCTTCCTCCTCCCAAGCAGCTGGATGAGGGGAGGAGGGTGGGTCACAATCGTGCAGGGTTCCTCCCTATTGCAGGCTGCCGGCCCGGGCACTAAGCCCACCCCAGCCTGAATTCTCCTGACAGCTGCCCTGCTTCTCTGCTTGGCCTTGCTTGTGACTCCTGTTTGAACCAAGAAACGCTTCTGCTCTTTTCTTGCCACAAAAAAGTTCCAGCCACAAAAAAAATAGCAAGCATGATGCAATATGTGTCTCTCACAGCCACCACCACAGAGGCTTCAGATGGCCATCCCAAATCCATGCCAGATAAGTCCATGCCCTCCTGTTCCCATGAATTCTGGGTACTCTCGTGCCACCACTCCACCTACAGCTGCTCGGCTACCCCCTTGACTTGTGACCAAGACCACCAACTCAACTGCCAAGGCACAAAATTAGCCTGGGGCAGGAAAAGCTTCCAAGTACCTCAACCATGCACCTGACCTTTAGGAATAATGATAACAGCAATGTTTACTGTGTATTATGTGCCCAGCACTGTTCTGAGCTCTTTATATTAACTCAATAATTTTCATCAGCACATTTTGAGGTGGGTACACTTTATATCCCCATGTTACCAAAGAAGAAACTGAGTCTCAGGGCCGATGTCAGCATCATGGCAGCTTAAGACATTCTTCCCCTCCCTGCTTTTAACAACTAATTACACATCCATCCATGAACACAAGTGACCCATGGGAGTTGTGGGACTCAGCACCACACGCAGGGGATTCAGGAGTGCCCGAGCCCACCTGTGCATCCAAAAATAGACAGACCTTGGGAAGGACTGTGGAAACTGAATCTCAGAGTTTAGTCACTGACCCAAAACCACAGAATTGATGATTTACAGACAAAATCTGAACCCATGTCTGCAGCTGCCAAGTCTAGTGTTTGTTTGTTTTTTTTTCCCCCATCATGCCATTGACTCCCAAATCAAATAGAACTGGAAACCAGGACCCTTTCAGAAAGGCTCTGCAAAATAGAATTTCCCCTCGCAAACCCGACCTTTAAAACCCCAAACTAAGTATGATGAGCGAAGCAGAGTGGTCTTCAAAGGGAGAGAAGGCGGGCAGCATGATGTGGTCAGCCCTCTCTGCCACGAGCTAGGAGTGTGGTCCTAGACCAGCCAGTGGAGCCCGCTGGTCCTCAGACTCCTCACCTGTGAGAGGAGATAGAATTAACCTGGCTTCAGAGGAGATCCCTCCCAGTGCTGGCATTCCAAGATCCCATGAGACAGCTGCCGTTTATGAAGCATTTCCTCAGTGCCGGGTACTGGGCTGACTATTTTTATATAATCACAAAATAAACATAGCCGTTTGCCAGGCTCTGCCGTAACTTCTTTCCCCGGTGCTGTCTCCTGTCATCCTCAGAACAACTCTAATAGACAGGTATTACTATCTCTTTACCCTTTCAAGAAAGTGATTACAGATTCACCCAAGTTGTCCTGTGAGTGATGGGGTCTGAACTCCTTGTCTGACTTTAAAACCCACGCTGCTCATTGCTGGACTACTTATAGCGCCCCCGCCCAACCTCAAGCAGGGACGGATGCCAGGAAAAGGCACTGCTGTTTTTCACTTATCCCAGATGCCTGTCCATCTGCAGTGGCCTTTTTTTCCCATTCCAATCATCAATCACAGTGGGACTTACACAGGGCAGGTCCTGACTGCCCATGTGCGGCCGCAGCAGCCTGCAGCCCACGGGGGCCTCTCTGCCAGCCCCTTGGCCACATCTGTGAAAGCCCTTTCCCTGAAAATAAACTGATTGGGCTAGGGGAGGGGGTCCCCCTTATTTATTTAGTCCCAGCCCTAAGGCTAAACTGGTGGCCTGGCAGCTCAGAGTGTTTTTCTCTGAGCTGAAAAGCCAACTCCAAGTGCTAGGGTGAGCAGGTTAGGAAACTTGAGAACCACACAGACATCAGGGAAAATTCCATGGGCAGTCGCCTGTGGTGAAAGGACTATATGGCCTAGAGTTCCTTCTCCCCAGGAAAGATTGCAAGCTGCCCCTCTGGTCTGTCATAGAGAGTGAAATAAGAAACAGAGAAACAAATATTTTGTATTAACAAATATATATATATGGAATCTAGAAAAATGATACTGATAAACCTATTTGCACCTGAACAGAGATGCAGACATAGAGAATAGACTTGTGGACACAGCTGGGAAAGGAGAAGGTGGCGCGAACTGAGAGGGTAGCATTGACGTATATACACTACCGTGTGTAAAACACAGAGCTAGTGGGAAGCTGCTGTATAGCACAGGGAGCTCTGCTCTGGGCTCTGTCACAACCTAGAGAGGTGGTAGGGAGGCTCAGGAGGGAGGGGATACATATATACTTATAGCTGACTCACGTTGTACAGCAGAAACCAGCACAACATCGTAAAGCAATTATCCTCCAGTTAAAAATAAAGTTCAAAAAAAGAGAAGCAAAGAAAACTACAGGATCACTAGACACGCACGAAATAACCTAAGTAAACCGAGAAACTCTAGGAAATAGCTCAGGGAGCTGGTGGCTGTGTCACGGTGGTGCGTCTTTCAGGAATTGCTGACCAGACCTCTAGGGGCAGAGCTCACTGGCTGGTCACAAATCCCGCTAATCCCGTGGGCTGTGCTGCCCCAGCTAACTGCAGAGAGCAGCAGATGAGATTCTCTCAGGCAGAGCAAAGGTGTCTGACCAGACTGCCCAGAGGAACTGCAGATGGAACCATCCAGAAGCCGGCAGAGTTTGAACCAAGAAGTTTCCGGTAGGAATTCCTTTCTGGGAGGTCACTCACTACCCACATATTTACCTTGGTTGGTTGTACCAACCAAGCTTAGATTGCCCAAAACAATTTGTAATTCATTCAGACCCCTCTTCACTCTGACAACTGAAATGTGAAACAAACAAGCAGCCATTTTTGGAACAAGACCACTTCCACACACAGTGTGGACATGGGCAGAATTCCACTTCTTTCCCACAGAGGACTGACCTCAATCCCATCCTGTGCATTTGGGGCTGCACTGGGCACCGAATGTTGGCCCCACTGGACTGTAGCAACACACCTAGACCTCACCTGTTATATGTGGCCTCCAGCCACACTCCTGTCCTTTCATGCCTGGGTCACAGAGAGATGGCAGGCTTTGGGGTCACAGGATCTATTTCAAATCCCAGCTCACCCATTTTCATTCTTCGAGATCCTGAACAAGTCACCTATGCTTCCTGAGCCTTAGTTTCCCCATCTACAAAATGGGGCTAGTACATACACTCTACCTTAAAAAAGTGGTGAGTGAGTGAAGTCACGCAGTCGTGTCCGACTCTTTGCGACCCCATGGACTGTAGCCTGCCAGGCTCCTCCGTCCATGGGATTTTCCAAGCAAGAGTAATGGAGTGGATTGCCATTTCCTTCTCCAGGAAATTTTCCCGACCCAGGGACTGAATCCAGGTCTCCCACATTGTAGGCAGACACTTTATTGTCTGAGCCACCTGGAAAGTCAAAAAGGTGGTACAAGGCTCAAAAGAAATAATGTTGGTACAAAGCATCAGGAACTCTGTAAATGTAATTCTTTATCCCTTCTCATAACAGGCAAAGGAGATATTGTTAATGAAAGGAAGGAAGGAAGATTGGAAGAAAGGAAGGAGGGAAGGGAGGAAAAAAGGAAGAAAAGGAAAAAACCTTGCAACACACACACCCCAATCACTTCAAGATTTACTGTGATTCCACTTTCATTTTCCAACCTCATTGCCTAAGCCCTAAATCATCACACTTTGGTTTCAGTGCAAAAAAGAAAAGTTCACAGTCCTCTCCTCCCCCGTGCCTATCAGAGTAGGTCTTATACAAAGAGAAGGAAAGAGGGTCTGGGGGACCGAGGATATCAAGTCCGTACAAAAGCTCCTAACCCTCATGACCCTGCTATTGCTCCCGATCTGATGTCTCCATGACTCAGGGCTCTGCAGCGATGGTCCCCTACCCACGGATGCCAGAGCAACTTTTACCAATGTCCCTCTTTGGATGACCATTCCACATTCTTTCAAAGAGGATCCCATCTATTTCCACCCGCACCTAATTCCCACCCTGCAACAGCATTAACGCCATGGAGAATGACCTCTTTTAGCAAAAGTGAGGAAGAGTTCAGGCTCAGAACTAAAGCAGCCTGAGTTTGCACTTCGACTTTCTCACTGACTTGTGTACCCTTGGCCAGGTTACCTTGGCCAAGCAGAATGTTGTCCACACGATGACCTTACATTGTACATCACACCAGGCTTCCGTGAGGACTCACATCATTTACTTAAAATGTCTAGCATAGTACTTGGAACATGGTAAGTGCACAGTATACAATTGTTTTTGTGACCTGGCCATTAAAATTTACAGACCATATGCATCTCCTAAAATTCCAGTTTTTCAACTCATACCCCAGTTTCTCCCCCAAAAAAATTAAAAAAAAAAAAAAAGCACAAGGATAGTAAAATTTAGAAAGGAAAATTTTCTAAGAATTTTTTTTTTTTTTAAGTAAGACAGACAGGTTGGTCAGGTTCTGCTCTAGGCACTGTATGTAAATTCCCATTCAATCTGCACAGTGCCCTTTACACGGGAAGGGTAAGCAGAGGAATGGTTGGGAACAGACTATCTGAATCTGAACTCTGACTTGGCCACTTAGTGTGACCTGGGGCAAGTGGCTTCACCTCTCTGAGCCAATTTCTTTGTCCTGTAAAATGAAAGTTATAATACCCATAAGGTGTTCATGAGGATTGAATGAGTTAATACATGCAAAGCAGTAAGAAGAGTGTTATGCACCTAGTAAACACTCAGTACACGGTATAAAAGTACCATCCCCTTTTACAGAGACCAAAACAGATTCCAGGAGATTAATTAGTGCATCCAAGCTCTCACACTGGTTAAGTGGCAGGAGCAGCATTTAAATCCAAGTCAACCTGACTTCAGAGCCAATGGCATGTTTATCCTACCACTCTTTATCTCATACCCAGTAAGAAAATATTTGATCCTTTTACTAAGCAGAAAAGACAGGGCCAACGAAAGTGGAGTCTGGGTATTAAGGAGAGTGATGGTATTTCTGGTAGAAGTAAGGACAGAAAAGGGGAACCGGTTTGGGGAGAAAGACGGTCCATTACAATAGGACATCTGAAGCTAACTTGCGAATAACCCTGTTTTTGACTGTATTGCCACCTGAGAGTACAGTGGGCATTCAAACAAATTTGCAAGCCCCTTGTGGGAGCAGTCCAGACATGCGTGCATGCATGCTCAGTCACCTAGTCATGTCTGACTCTTTGCAAGAATTCTCCAGGCAAGAATAATAGGAGTGGGTTGCCATGCCTCCTCCAGGGGATCTTCCCAACCCAGGGATCGAACCAGCATCTCTTAGGTCTCCTGCATTGGCAGGCGGGTCCTTTATCCCTAGTGCCACCTAGAAAACCCAATACTCTGTACCAACTTCAATGTGGAGTCATGAAGTCTGGGTCTCTGATGCACAGCCCCTCCCTGGAATCCAGCCCTCAGGGAAGCATTGTTCTAAAATGCTAAAGCAAATACACTGTGCCTTTCTGCCAGGCCCGGTGGCTTCAATGCACAGAACGCGTAATCCTGGTGCATGGGGACAACACCACAGTGAGGAGAAGCAGCAGGCAGGCTGGGCTGGCAGGACAGGCCTTCAAAGCCTTCCCGTGATGCTCCTGGGCTGTGGGATTAACCACACTTAATGTTTCTTTCTGCCTGTTTGCTTGAGCATTGAGCATCTTTCGCTTTGGTGATTAGAAAAGTAGTGGTTGAAACAAAACAGAACACGGGCATGTGGTCATCCCAGTTTGGAGGATTACTGGCAATGTGTGCTGCCGCTTCTTTCCTTTATGTGTTTTCTGTTTTACCACATTTTCTGCTTTGAACATGTAATGCTTGGGTTTTAAAAAGAAAAAAAGACGTTATGAGAAGTCAAACAAGATTGATTTCACCTGAGTGTGCGCTAACCACCCAGGCCTCCCTGGCTCCTGCCACAACCTGCTGAAGGTGGGATTAGGTCACGTGCTCCCTCCAGGAAGAGGAGAAACTGCCAAGACCAGTGGCTGCACTCCCAGGGGTATCGCTCACAGGTCATTCATTCCACCTGCGCCCCCAGACCGAAAGCTGAGCACATTTTTTGTTTTCAATCCTTGTCTCTGTTCAACTGACTAACCTGATTATTTTTTACCAAACGGAAAAAAAAAAAAGTTTCTACCTGCTCAGAATGCATGTTGTGTCATTTAGCTCCATTCTTCAAACCAGGAAGGAAATGTTCAAATTCCCTAGAGAAACCTTTAAGGGCTGTTGATTCAAATGTGAAGATAAATGAGCCCCACGGGGGTATAATTTCTGCCAGGAAGAACAGACTGGCCAGAGTCAAAGCACTCATGTTCGAAAGAGGGAAAAGGAGAGAGAAGAGGAGAGAGAACGAGAGGAGGCAGGAAGGGAAGAAGGGAGAAGAGAGTGTTTGGGGGGGCGGAGAAGTGAATTAAGAAAATCAGTAAGTGAATCGTGTTGACTCTTAGAACGCAAGGCGATATCTAGAACAAAAATGACCTAAAAATGGCTCTTTCTACCCCTCCTTTTTCAGATGAGAACACTAGGCTCAGAAAATTAAGTAATTCACCCATTTCAAACAGTCATACAGGCGAGATTAGAAGCCAGATTTCCCAATTCCGGACCTGGACCACTTTCAACTCCACACACTCTGCCTTCAGGTGCAGGGAGGTATGTGTGACCTACCCAGCTTACTACAAAGGCCTTGACATTTAAAGGATTAAACTTTTGGATGATGCCTTGAGAGTATTCCTTCAAAGACAGCTCTCTCAAAAGAGGTGGATCAAAGCAGGCTGGTGGAAAGAGGGGTCTGTATCAGTTGGGGCGCTTAACTGCCAGCAGCAGAGAATCTGACTCAAACTGGCTTAAGTCAGAAAGGGGATTTTGTGGAAAGTGCAACGGTCTGGCCACCTTCAGAGGAGGTCTGTTCCCGGCGGTTAAATTAAGTCACCAAAGATCCAGTTTCTCTCCAACTCCTTTGCTCCGCCTTTGGCACCAGCCTCTTCCTGCTATGGCTCACTTCCCTTGCAGCCCTAACTCAGATACTCTCAGGACAGATCCCTTCCCTCCCCAGACCTCAGTTCCCCAATTTGTCCAGTGATGGGACTGGTCATGCATGAGCTCTCAGAGTCCTTCCACCACCAACGGTGTTTCTCAAAAGGTGGTCCACAGGTCACATGCACTAAAAGTGTCATTTAGAACATTTGTTAAAACATGTAGTTTCTACACTCTAGCCTAAGTCACTAAACCTTAATCTCCAAGAAGCACAGGAAGCTATGGTTTCAGCAAACTCACCCAGAATATCCTCATACCCATAAAAGTTTGTTAAACATTTATTCCCAAGGCAAGGGAGCCTAGAACAGACAGTAAGCCATGGCTGGTGAGCCAGATCCTGCCTGGAGAGTTCAGAATGGTTTTACATTTTTAAAATATTGTCTTAAAAAAAAAAAAAAAACTCTCACAAAGAAGAACATGAAACAGAGACCTTCCATGGCTCACAAAGGCTAAAATATTTACTACCTGGCTCATTTTGGGGAAAAAACTGCCAACCCCTAGCCTAGAATAATGAGGTCACTGGATGATAGAAAGAAAGGCAGGAGGTGAAATTGAACAGTTTATAGGACTGATGAGGCCAAGAATTCCTGGGAGCAGGAGTTTTCAATGTTCCATCAGTTCCATGGAGAATCGAGCAAGGAAAAAAAATAAAATGTGCTCAAGCTCTGGTACTTAGTTTAAAAAATATCTTTCCCAGGAGACCTCCTGGAGTCTCTGGTTAGGTCAGTGTCTATTATTGACGTCAGGGCCAGCAGGGTTCAGTAAGGGCTCAGAAAGGATGGGGTCAGTGTGTGATCTCTTTGTCCTAAAAGCTCTACCCTGTACCATTGGGAACATTTGAGGGTCAGCTTATTGGGGCTCCTTTCTATGCCTTACCTCCAACCACTGGGCAAATGCCAATCAGCTAAGGACACAACACTGAGAGCGCCGTCCTGAGTCAGAGAGGTACTTCCTCAGGAACTTGCCCAGAAGTGATCCCAGTTCTTCTCAGACACTGGGCAAGAGCACTAGTGGGCAAGCCCATGGCTGTGGAAGTCAGACGGACCTAATGTCAAGTGCTGCCTCTGAACTTACTTGCTGTGTGGTTTTAGTTTTGCACTAAGATGGTTGCCACTAGCTCCCATGTGGCTGTTTATATTGAAATTCATTAAAATTAAGTAAAGTTTTTAATTCAGTTCCTCTCTCATGCTTGTCACACTAATAGTCACTAGTCATCTGGTGACTAATGGCTATTATCAGACCATGCCAGTACAGAACACTGCTGCCACCAAAGACAGGTCTACTGCACAACGTTGCTGTAGACAGTCTTCGACAATTGGTTCAAATCCAGCCTCTGGCTTTTTTTCTACCACCCAATAGCCTCATGGTTCTAAGCTCTATTGCCTTGGGAACATATGGTTGTCAACCCAAGCCTCAATTTGTTCATCTATAAAATGGGCATAATATCAGTAGTATATCTACTTGTGGAGATAACAGGTGATAAAACGGGTAGACTGGCTAGCACAGTATGTGGCACGTAGAAAGTGCTCAATAAAGGGTTCTTACTATTAATATTATTGTGTGCAAAAATCTCACCCTCATTTATTGCTAGTGCTCTCCCATCTTGCTCTAGGCCAGTATTAAATTCTAGCATGCACAAGGCTCACCTGGAGTTCTGGTTAAACCCCAGATTGCTGGGAGAGACCTACCTCCAGAGTTCCTGATTCAGTAGGTCTGGAAGCCTGTAATTTGCATTCTAACAAGTTCCTAAATCTTGTTGATACTGCAATTCTGGCAACCACACTTAGAGAACTGCTTCTGTAGACAGCTCTTTTGTTGGGGGGTGGGGGGTCGTCGGTGGAGGGGTGGTTAGGGAATTGTGATTTCTTTGTGAATATTGTCCTCTCCTGAACATACAACGCTAAGTCATCCACCTGCCTTTGAATAGGCTAGTCCCTCCACCCCCAAGAGCCCCTTTATCTGCCTGTTTTCCAACCCCAATTCAGACTCTGATAAACCTGGCCAGTGGCTTCTCTCGGACTCTCCATCCGAGTCACTCATTTCCCTGGACTGCCTCTCACATTTTGCTGGTTGGTTTGTTCCGCATAACAGTTATATGTTTCCCTGTCTGCATTTTCTGAGGTGTGGGAAGCATTTCACTGGTGCTACCTAAGGCCAGATTTTGTGGTACATCCACATTTTAGATGATACACTGGACCAAATTCAATGAATGTGGAATTACTGTTTTCAGTTCTTTCCAAATTCTGATTTCATGCAGGGGAAAGTCTGGAGGATTTCATCTCCTTGGTATTAACTCTCCAGCTCAGAGCCTGAGTCAGGTAATTTCATCACCACCATCATCATCATCATTGTCATCAAAACAATGGCAGCTGAAATTCATATGAGGCTTTCTGTGTGCCTGGAAGAGCTCTAAGGGCTTGACACATATTTGCACTAATTAATTCGGTTAATCCTCACAACCCTATTAAGTAGATAGACTCATGATTCCCAGTGTACAGATGAAGAAACCGAGGCACAGAGAGGTTATGTGACTCACTCTTGGTCACACAGCCAGAAAGTGAGCAAAGCAGGATTCCATCCTAGACAGGGTATCCAGTGTGCTCTTAACCGCAACACTGCTAAGGTAAAGTTTAACAATATTCTTTTGTTTAAGTATAGTCTTTTTCTGTTTAGCTGGTGAAAAAAAAAACAACAACAACAGTGGGGCAGGTGAAGCACAAATATTTAGCACATAATAGAACTGGTTTTTGGATATGGCAGCTGTGAGGTGGCACACCCCTGACAGATTTTGAGATAACCAGTCCAAGCCGACTGTGAGTTTCTCTGAGGCAGAATCCTGTCTGGGTCAGTCAGGGTCCAGCCAAGGAACAGATGGCTCGCTGAATGCCTTAATTAAAAAGAGTGTTGGGATTTCCCTGGCAGGCCAGTGGTTAAGACTCCACATATCCACTGCAGGGATACAGGTTCGATTCCTGATCATGGAATTAAGATCCCACATGCTGACTGGACGGCCAACAAAAAGTGCAGTGAAGGTGGTATGCAAAAAGGTGTGAGCAGGACGAGGGAATAGCAGGAGGTAGTGACCTGCTAGGGACTAGTCACAGAGGAAGGCTGCTACCATCCTGGAACGGACAAGGGGCGAAAGTGGTATTACTAGATTATGATGGGGAGTCACTCCATAGAGTATGTAGTCAAAGGAGAACTAACCATGAGTGGGGAGGGCCCACCTATTTCTCCTCTAGCCTTCTAAACTCTTCCCTGCCAGCGCCTCCCACAGACAAATCAAGCTGCAGGCCAGAGGGCAAAAGAGACTGGTGATGTCATCAGATCAACCAGGAGGCACAGAGCAGGGCAGAGGGAAGCAGGCGCGAGAGTGCAGCAGCCCATGGGGGATAACCAGCACTGTGGCAGGCGCAGCACGGAACAGAGGGCGGGCGTCCAGGAAGTATGCAAGATGCATTTGCTGCTTTTAATCCAACTGAACCAAATGAAGAAATTGGTTTGGAGTAAAAGATGCTGTGTGCTAGGGGCAACGGGACTCTGGACCTCTAGGGTTTCACTTCCAGCTTATCTGGGCAAGCAAGTCATCAGATTTCACTGGCCTCCTGGGGCTTGAGTCACACACGTGTCGGGGGAGTGGAGTTGCTGATGCCTGTAAAGGGTTTCAAGCTGTAATTATATCCCCCACGTCCTCAGAGTGTCTAGACAAGATTGTAAGAGCTGGGGGGTGGGGGTGGGGGTGGGGGATGACCTCAGCTTCCTGTGGCCCTTGAACAAGTGGAAATTCCTGGCAGAGGCCCTCCTCCCAGAGTGCCTAGGAACACATCCTCAGCAGCAGCAGCCGCCTTGGTCTGAGGCATGAAGACCAAATGGGAAAAAGACTCATTTAAGAGCCTCAATAGGAAAGGGAGCCGGTCCTACACTGACAGTAGGAGTAGGGACTGCTGATGTTCTCCAGGAAGCTTTTATACGACTTGTTAGTAGAGATGCTAACAAAACCTCATATTCATCACAAACGCATTATATGCTGAAACTGTGCTAAGTATCTTACATAGTTTGCTGCATTTGATCTCCACAACCACCCTATGAAGTAACAGTAGCCCTATTTTTATTAAAATGTTATTTTTCATTGGAAGGTGATTGCTTTACAATGTTGTGTTTGTTTCTGTCATACAACAACATGCATCAGCTTTAAGTACACACAGAAACACACACACACACACATATATATCCCCTCCCTCCTGAGCCTCCTCCTCAACCCCCCATCTCCCCTCTAGGGCATCACAGAGCACCCGGCTGAGCGCCCTGTGTTACATAGCAACTTCCCACTAGCACTTTTACGCGCGGTAGTGTACCTATTTCAATGCTACTCTTCAACCCGTCCCACCCTGTCTTCCCCCCACTGTGTCCACAAGTCCATTCTCTACGTCTGTGTCTCTATTCCTGCCCTGCAAATAGGTTAGTCAATACCATTTACCTAGATGCCATACATACGCATTAAGATACAATGTTTGTTTTTTTCTTTCTAACTTACTTCACTCATGCAACAGGCTCTAGGTTCATCCAACTCAAAAAGAAAAAAATGATGCTTAGAAAGCCAAAGAAAAACATGGTTTCAGTTACAACTGACTGAACATTTATTACATGCCTGGTACCATCTTAGGTACGTATATGTATCAAAGCAAGGCTGTGTCTCCCCAATAGGGGATCTACAAGGTCAAAACAATGTTCATAAGAACACTAAAATAGCTATTTTCCTTTCCCAGCGTATTGACATTTGCACTGAATGGTGTAAAAGAAAGGGTGGGGGAAAATGTCACTGCTATAGCATGAATCCAGACAGTGTACCAAAGGATACTCTGTGGTCCCTGTGTTTTTCCAATGGGAAAACAGTGCTATTTCACTCATTGTGATTTTGATGAAGCCAAACAATTATTGCCTTCATTAAATCTCAACCCTTGAGCAGATGTCTTTCTATATTCTGCATGAGGATGTGGGAAGAAGGCATCATTCACTTCTACATGTGTTCAAGTTCCTTGGTTTTCTCAAGGAAAGACACCTGCACAAACAACTGAGTTGCAATCTGATCAGAACTCTTTTTTTTTTCCTGGATTACCATTTGTATTTAAAAGAACAAATGAAAAACGATAGCCATTCAGATGTCTCAAAAATTAAGTGAATGTGTTACAGAAAAGCACAGCTAATAGGGTTTGTTGCTAATAGTAACAATCGAGCTTTCAAGTGAAAACTAGAACTTTGGAAAACATAGATGTTTCCATTAACTTGCCAGCTTCCCAGTCCTTACAGATTTTTCTGATGAGATCTGTGGTAACGATAATAAATGTGATATTTTGATATTATCTAAAAAATGTGTGAGTATCTCAAAGATATGCATAATTCAGGGTACCAAGACATTGTCATGTATGGATGTGAAAGTTGGACTGTGAAGAAAGCTGATCGCCAAAGAATTGATGCTTTTGAACTGTGGTGCTGGAGAAGACTCTTGAGAGTCCCTTGGACTGCAAGGAGATCCAGCAAGTCCATTCTAAAGGAGATCAGTCCTGGGTGTTCATTGGAAGGACTGTTGCTAAAGCTGAAACTCCAATACTTTGGCCATCTCATGCGACGAGTTGACTCACTGGAAAAGACTCTGATGCTGGGAAGGATTGGGGGCGGGAGGAGAAGGGGACGACAGAGAATGAGATGGCTGGATGGCATCACCAACTCTATGGACATGAGTTTGAGTGAATTCCGGGAGTTGGTGATGGACAGGGAGGCCTGGCGTGCTATGATTCATGGGGTCGCAAAGAGTCGGACACGACTGAGCGACTGAACTGAACTGAACTGAATGTTTCTTAGATGTCCAAAGCTTCAAGTTACAAAATCATGCACAGGTAAAACATTGATTCAAAGTATAAAATAGCCTGTGGATTTTAAGGTAATATATTATAAAAGTTTCACTGATATTTCAGATTCCACATTACAACATTTTAAGAACCTGGCAGTCAAGGTTTGATTTAGTATCAAAAAGTCTATTGAGTATCTCCTTTTTCCAGCTACATATCAGCATAAAAGGCTAAATTTTTTCCCTATACTGCAAGCAAAACAGTATATGGCAACACAGTGAAAGCAGAATTATGAGATTGTAAGAATCTGTCTTCCATTAAGATACACATTAAAAAGATTTACAACAATGCCGCTCTTCTCAATGACTTGTTTTGGAAAATATAATTATTTATCATAAAAATGTTATTTATATAATGTAATTAGTTCATGATTGTTATGTTTAAATGAATTTGTAGATAAATGATTTTGAAATTTCTCAGTTATAATTTCTAGCACAGTAAATATTAGTAGATATAACCCATATTTTAAAATAAAAAGTAAAAAAGCTCTTCAGGGCCTGCAATCACTTTCAAGAATGTAAAAGGATTCTGAAGCCAAAATGTTTGAGAATCACTATTATATCAGAACCTTCCCCAATGCAATGAGATCCCCAATGCAAGATCCTTTCATGGGCCTAGAAAAAAATGTATGAGACCCAAATAGAAAACAGTCATTGGCTCCAAATCTACCAAAATAAAACAATAAATGTAAAAATGAATAAAAGCAAAAAAAAGAATAAAAGCTTAATTAAATGCCTACAAAACGTACCAACATGCCAGCTTCATTCACTGTTCAATTTAGTATTCATAACCATTTCATTCCATCAAATATAGTTTACAAGTTCAATTTTCTTATTTCACAAACCCCCCCTAAGCAAGCACAGTAATTATCAGGAACTCATAGCCAATCATAAATTAAATGATTAATGTAGAGCCAAATAATTCTAAAGCACAAATATAAAAATCTTTATAAAAGTTATTTAAAAAGTATATGTTATATGGGATATGGGTGCAGCTGGTGTGTTTGATACATTATGTGGTGAGGACTCCAAAAGTAAGAAATGTAGGGCTCACCAAGGCCCCACTTTAAACACAGCGTCCTGTTGTCTTTAAATGATACCCCTCCTGGAAACACTTCAGTGAAAGGAGATTTCTTCACCAGGAGAAACATTTCCCCTGACCTTTGGCAGGAGTAAAAAGAGAAGCTCATAATGAAGATACAATGAACTGTTAGCAGAGGAACAAAATCCCAGAGGATAGAGAGGCCAGAAGCTCTGTGGTTTGGGTCTGAGTAAAGGCTCTGATGGCTCATCCTCTGCCTCCCGGTAGGGAGTGGGTGGGAGTAGCAGGGGTGAGGGGGTAGCATGCTCTCACCCCCAGGTGCTCATCATCAGGTGTGCAATGGATTGCACCAAAGGCGGAGCCAATGGATTAGAAGAGTTTGGGACATCTCATCAGGAAAGGCTGTGCTATGCTGTGCTTAGTCATTCAGTCGTGTCTGATTCTTTGCAGCCCCATGGACTGTAGCCCGCCAGACACATCTGCCCATGGAGATTCTCCAGACAAGAATACTGGAGTGGATTGCCATGCCCTCCTCCAGGGGACCTTCCCAACCCAGGGATCAAACCCGGGTCTCCCGCCTTGCAGGTGGATTCTTTACCATCTGAGCCACCAGGGAAGCCCCACCAGGAAAGGAGAAACATTGAAAGAAAAGACAGGGGGCCACTTTCTAAAGAGCAGCCCCCACCCTCCCCACTTCTGTTCTGGGAAGCCCTTGCCTTCGCTGATACCTCAGAATTATGCTTCCTTGGCAGTGAGTGGTGCCTAATATTGGAGAGACCTCTCTTGACTTCATTTCCTGAAACAGCGTCTTCTTCACTTTCTTCTCTGCCTCTGTCCCACAGATCAGGGAAAACCAGTGTTGGTGCTTCACCCGACTTTGTGGTACCATGATTCTGAGATCATGTGGTTGCTTTCCAACAGGGGTGCAGTGTTACAGGTTAACTTATTTTCTTCTTCATCTGATTTATTTGTAGCTTCTGCTATAAATGCATTTACTTTTTTTTTTTTTTAATTTTAAAGACTATGGGTAAAGTAACTCGCTCATGTAAGTCTTCAATAAAGAGTAATTACTATTATTTGGTCATTCATCAGCTCTAACATTTCCTCTGTTGCAATTTGGAGCTCTCCACTGTCAACAGGGGACAGATTCACATCTGCTCTCTGGAACTGCCTTGTTTAGTACAAAAATAAAATTGAAATGGAAAAATGGAAAAACAGGGTATGGCCAGGAACTCACGATGGCTGTTCTCTTGCTCGCTATACATCTTCTGCTCAAGCAGTCCCAATTATCTAAAGTTCCTATTAACCTTTAGTCCCCACCAGTGCTTGCTCTCTGTACATCTGCTTCACTCAGATGACTGCCCAATCCTCTTATTTTTAGGGCTTCATTAGTACCTGGTAGCTGCTGAGCCCAACTGCCATCAATTCCCCCTGTAAATGGTAGCCTCCTCCTCTGAGTAGCAAAGATTACTCCTCTGTCCGTCCTTCCTGCTCATCATCTACCACACACGGTGGGGCGTTCCTAAAGGACCTTGCTTCAGACTGGAAAGATTCCCTGTCTCTTAAGCCATTAATGTCTCTAGTTGCTATCTCTGGGCTCTTTCTTCAGCCTCAAGGCTGAGCATCTATAAGGCTTGCAGGTCTGCAGGACGCAGCCCAACAAACAGGATTATAAAACATGTCATCCACTTGAAATGTTTTGTTTAGCAGATCATTCATACACATGCAGAGCCACAGGTGTGCAGTTGACAACATAATTTCAAGATTTATGGAAAACAAGTAATGCATTGAGCTTACATTGTGTAGACAATGTGGCCTGCTGAGGAGACCAAAGTGTAAATCTCTATAATGTACAAAATCTTCCAGGCATGTCAGTGAAGCTCTGCGATTCAATCATTTGGAGATAAGAACAAGTCTAAAATTGGGTTTCATTGCCAAACTGCCTTTCTTAAGCACCTCCTTCCTTCACTAACATCAATAGATTCTAGCTGCTATTAACCTTTACTCCTTGTATTAATGCTGGCATTTTTCCATGCAAATGTCTGGGCTTCCCTGCCAAATTGAAAGGGTCATATACTCACACTTATAACAACACGTACATAGTAAGTGAAATACTGATACTTGTTGAATATCAAGTTGTTTTTGTAAGTCCCAGCTGACAAAAATGCACTTCACTCCACTATAAATTCATAGTTTTTCTTTAGCCTCCCAGTTCATACACATCCTAGAGATCTCTACCTATTCCCCAAGCCTACTCTATGATACTAAAGGAGGAAAATTCAACTCAATCTCTTTTCTTTGCTTTCTGTCCAAACCCTTTAGAGCAAGGACCCCACCGCTTCCTCAGCCTCCCCTCCCCAGAAGCCTGGCATGGAACTCTTGAAAGCTGTTCCTATCATTCCTCATGAGGCAGGCACTCAACGAATTGTCATTTCAGTTGGTGGAGTTGTGACTAAAGCAGAAGATGTACTTTCTCTGAACATTCAACCTCCAATCACTAAAAAGCAAAAAGTTGGGATACTGGTCTCTGGCAAGAATTCTCTCCCAGCTGTCCATTATCTGGACTTTGATGGCCCTCTGTCTTATACCATGACTCTAAGTGGGTGTGGAAATTGCTTAGCTCTCCAGCAGGCTGAGCGAGTCGAGGGAGAGTTATTTATTTTTCCAAACAAGAATGAGGAAGTTTTTGTTTTTGGCTCAGCATCATGTAGACTTTAGCGTATCACTGTTTCTCCAGAACAGGTGTGTTTTATTTGACATAAAGGAAGACCTGTTTATCAGAAACAAAGGCCTTTTAAATTATGAGTTCGCTCTAAAGGACAACACTAGCGTTAAAGACAGAAGTAAATGGCGTCTTCATATATCCTTCAACAATATTACAAAAGTTCATCCCATCCTCACCATTTCCTCATCCACACCCTTTGGCTGAAGCCATTACTTCTTGTCTTGAAAGCAGCCATAGCTTCGTAGCTCATCTCCCTGCCTCCTCTCTTGCCCCTTACTATCTTCCTTCTACTTGCTTCCAGAACAATTGTTTTGAAACATGAGTCTAAGCACAAACTGCCTCTTTGCTCAAATACCTGCAATAGCTCCCCATTCTCTGTAGTAGAAAATGCACATTCCTTAAAAGTACACAAGGCTTTCTAGAACAGAAGGAAATAAAACAATAAACTTGTGGGATCTGGTTTTTTTAGTAAGAATTTCTTTTTTTAAGAAGTTGTGCTGAACCCGGCGTAAGCATGATATGAGATGACTCTTGGAGGCTCTAGGCTTTCAATCACGCCAGTCCAAGTGCCCATGCAGACCGCAGTGATGCTTATCACTCCCGCCTCTTCACATAGCTCATCATTCATCTCACAGAGTTCAAGTCTCTCATCTCCTCTGAGACTCTTTTCCTGGAGTGAGTCTGGGTTAGGTGTCCTTCTGCTGGGTTCTCAAGGTCACCTCTTGCCCCTCTGTGACAAGAACCACACTGCTCCTCGCCTGATACTGGACATTAGACAAAGGCTTCTTTGCTAAGACTGAGGGTCTTACTTCTCTTGTTTACCCTGGACCTCCTCTTTCCTTTTCTTAAAAATAACAGAGGCTACCCCCTCCCTCTTTTAAGAAACTGTCCTTCCTCTTGTCCTTATGGTTCAAGCAAGGGTATTAAACCAGAGGACTCCACCCCCATCCTAGGATATGACACATGGCCCAAGATGGACCAATCAAGTCCTTTTACCCAGGAATGGGAAATATTCAAAAAGAAAGAAGGGCAACTTTATATGTGTCATCTGATGCTCTTCTCTGGAAGAGCCACTAACGCCCTAGTTCCTGGATCTGTTCTTCTCAAGGCTTCTGAACCAGTAAACTTTTATCAATAAATAATCCAGAAATTTTATAGTTATCAAATAAACTGGAGACTGGCTGGTCTAGGGTAATCTCAGCTGGGATTACTTCTGCTCTACATGATGTCTCATCTTCCAGTAGTCTAGTTTGGATTTACTCACATGCAGCTGAGCAAGTCCCAGGAGACAGAGTGGAAGCATATAATGTTTGCTGAGCCCTAGGCGGGAGACCTGAGTTTGATCCCCGGGTTGGGAAGATCCCCTGGAAAAGGCATGGCAACCCACTCTAGTATTCTTGCCTGGAGAATCCCCATGAACAGAGGAGCCTGCTGGGCTACAGTCCACAGGGTCACAAAGAGTCAGCTATGACTGAGCAACTAAGCACAGCACAGGCTCTAACTCAGCACATCGTCATTTCCATGGCATTCTCTTGGCCAAAGCAAGTCACAGGATCTGCTCTGATTCAAGGGGGTGGGCACTAAACTCTACTCTTTGATGGAAGGAGATGCAAAGACACGTTGCCAAAGATGTGGCTACAAAGAGGGGTGGAAAACTACGGCCGTATCTGCAAACCACTGGGGCTTTGTTACTCAGCTCCCTGTTTTATCTTCTGTTAATAATAAAACACTTCTTAAAATTAGAGTCTGCTTCTGTGGTTTGCAATTTTTAAACTTTATACCTGTTTGGGAATGACTGAATGAATGAGGTTGTATTACAACTGGTCATATGTCATCCAAGGGAGGGGATAGGGTAAGAGGGTGACAGACGTGATCGTGGAGCTGAGGGAGCTGCAAAGTATGCTATATGCTAATGGCCTGAGAGCACCTCCAAAGTAAGGCACAACTTTCCCTTCCAAATTCCTAACTCACCTCAAGGTCACAGCCACTGAGAGCTCTAGCGCTCTTTAAGCACAAGACAGGGAGCAATAAGCTTTTCACTGGACTCTGCTCTTTCTACTTAAATGAGCTGGAGCCCCTGGCTATTTCTATTAGGTGACTATCCTCAGGTGTGTATTAATATAGCCACATATTATACTCCAGATTGGCTTTAATTCAGAACATACAGTTTTTAAGGAAAGAATATTCAAGGGGAAAGTCTGAAGGGATCTCAGATAAGGTCCAGTGTCCCCAATCTAAGTTCCTCTCACCTTGATTCCCACTCCTTTCCAGCAAAACTCATTTCCTTAAGGGCTGATACAAAGGATATTAGAGGGGAAAAGTTATTAAACACCACCTAAGTGTCAATGATTGATGTCTAGGTGGCACTAATGGTAAAGAAACTGCCTGTCAGTGCAGGATATGTAAGAGATTCGGGTTCAATCCCTGGGTGGAGAAGATCCCCTGGAGGGGGACACAGCAACCCACTTCAGTATTCTTGCCTGGAGAATCCCATGGACGGAGGAACCCGGTGGGTTACAGTCCTTTGTGTCACAAAGAGTCAGACATGACTGAAGCAACTTAGCATGCACACACGCATCCCTCAATGTAGAGGATAATTTATAACATTAGAGAGATTTCTTAACTCAGAACTATCTTTTGTAAGTAAAATCCCAGGAAATATGGAGACATTTTTAGGTGGCTCTAGGCAGATCTGTTCTGTTGGGTTTTTTTATGATGATGTTGGTACAAGTAATGAAAAAATGTATCTGGGCATATGTGTGACTAGATTTGGTGATGTTTAGAATTTTTTTCTCCTATGAAAGGCGGGATTACCTTGGCCTTCAGAATGTTCCAAGAGCTAATCATTATGGTAATTTATCATACAGAAATACTGATAAAAATGGAAAATTCCTCTGAGTTTTTGTAGCCTTAAACCCAACATTTGGGGTTTAAACAGCACCCTCAGCTGAAACGATTACTGCTTCAATTCCATGAGTACTTCTCACCATCTGTAAACCACAAAACTGTCACCCAAAGTGCTAAGATTCACATCTCTGCCGGTGAGAGGAGGAGGAGGCCATATCTGCTCTCTTCATGTCTCAGGTTTCGGACCTGGGCCAAGACAGCAAGATAGGATCTCCAGGGCTGTGTGATGGTGTGATGTTCCCTGTGTGGGAGGCCTCCAGGGGAGGCAGAGTGGTGACCTCACTGGGAAGACGAAAACAGTTCAATAAAAAAATACTTATCTTGGAAATGATCTGCTTGAATTTGAGACCAATGAAGAGATTGTATTTCCAGCATCCTTTTAAAGGGAAAACCATTTTCCATTAATCCTGTTTAGGGAAGAAATCCCACAGCACTTCTAGACTGAGAGATGATGATTCAGGCAAAAAGGGTCTCAACTCCAGCTCTACATAAAAACGCAGTCAGGGAATCACCCTCAGAAGAACCTATTTATATAAAGTTTTCCCTTAAAGCTAGAGCAAAGATGTGCAGCTATGGGTTAGCTCCAACCACACAAGTAGCCTCCACTTTGGTCTCAGATAGTTTTTTCTTCCCTCTAGTATTTCTTTCATATTTTGAATGAAACTCAGCTACAGAAATAAAGTATGTCCCATGTCTAAAACCCAAAGGCAGACAAAGGAAAAAAAGAGAAGACACTTCAAAAGGATCTTTAGCTAAAACGTAGAAGTTATAGGGAGATTAAACAAGAAAACGTCAAAACAATATAGAAGCAACATCAGGCAAAGAACAGGCTTCTGATTCTTCTATGATTGACCTTTTACTTGAATTCTGTTCTGAGCCCTTTATTTCTTTCCTAAAGAGCTCTCTTGGCAATTCTTAGTCCCCTGCCCCTTAGATAGGACTCTTTCAGGAGACTGGGAACACCAGCTATAGTAATAGGCATTTTGGTGGGGGGTTAATATTTTGTCACCACTAATACAACCTTACCAACTTTTGAGGTGATTGTTGTTCAATCGCTAAGTCATGTCCAGCTCTTTGTGACCCCATGGACTGCAACACACCAGGCTTCCCTGTCTTTCACTGTCTTCCAGAGTTTGCTCAATGGACTCATGTCCATTGAGTCAGTGATGACATCCAACCATCTTATCCTCTGTCACCCCCTTCTCTTCCTGCCTTCAATCTTTCCCAGCATCAGGATATTTTCCAATGAGTCGGCTCTTTGCATCAGGTGACCAAAATATTGGAGCTTCAGTATCATACCTTCCAATGAATATTCAGGGTTGACTGCCTTTAGGATTGACTGGCTTGATGTCCTTGCTGTCCAAGAGACCCTCAAAAGTCTTCTCCAGCACCACAGTTTGAAAACACCAGTTCAGCACTCAGCCTTGAGGTTATATCTATAGAAAGTTAACCTAGCCAGACACTGTAGTGGGCCACATCAGAGTTGCCTCTGCTCTTATAGCAGATTTGGGCCTATGACCTTGGTCTAGTTAACAAAGGACTGTGAGTAGAAGCACCCAAGAGAGTGGAGTTTGACAGAAAACCTAAGAACCTTTAGGGTCTGAGGTCTTCTCTAGTCCCATAGGTTTCAGCTTCTGAAGTTACAAACATTTCTGGCAACAGTTTAACCAACAGCTTTGTGTATGTGTGTGTCCTAATGAAAAATCAGACCTAATGTCTGTATTTCAGAACCACCTATAAGCATAACAATAATCTTAGGAGTCCCCTAGCTACCTCTCTGCTTTGAGAGCTGGAAACCTCATAGTAGAGTTTGCCACCTTTCTTTAGGAGTTATCACATGCTTTCAGGTATAAATTTCTGAGTACAGCTTTACCCCTAGAGTCACTCTATCCTTATTTTTCTGTCTTAAATTTATCTATTCTTGTCTTCTTGTCCTATTTCCATTTAGGTGGTTTTGTTAGATACCTCAAATTCATTCTTTTACCAACTCAGTATCTGAAAAACCATCTAAGACTCAAAAAAAAAAAAAAAAACTGTTATTGGATGTTCTCCCAGTACAGGGCTCTTCTTGACCACTGAGTCTATTGCCTGAACTTTATAGCTCTGTTGAGGCAGAGGTTAGTTTGTATATTTTTGTACGGTGGAGATGAAAATACTTTCTTTCCCATGAAACAGATAACATCAGAATTGACTTATGACCCTACTGGACAATAACCACTGTTGTATCTAATTTAGTTCTCAGTCTAATATTTGGTGCTTAGATTTTTTGGACTAAACATCTTTAAGTTTCCTTTGGTAATTAATGAGTTTAATATAATCTCTGATACATGTCTTTTTAAGACTGAGACATTTTATTCACTTAAGAGGAAGCAAGCTCTGGTATCTACTCTGCCATCTATTTTCCTGAAAGTTTTAATTTCAAGTTCAAAGGATTTGCTGACAAAAGAAATCACTCATTACATGCAAATAAATAATTTCAACTTTTAATAGAAGATTATTTAACTTAATTTCAATATATAGTCATTTAGGAAGAAAAAAAAAAGGAAGCAATAGAGAGAAGTAACAGCTTGTATATCACCCAGTTGAACTGACACCTATATCCAGACTTGAACAGCAACTAGGAAGTCCATTAACAGCAGTCTGGAGTCTCAACAGGGAACGGGTCCTTAGCAATGCATCCACCCCACAGGTGAAACTTCAAACTGTAGTTCGGGGGGCTTCTGATTATAATCCCAGTCCAAAAAATGATATCCTCATCAGCTTGCATGCAAAAATGCAGCTCTGGTTTTACTTTAACAATGCTGTTTGCTTCACCTTGTGAGTTATAAGACTTCTTAGACCCTTGGGGGTTGGCCAGACTTCCGAGGGCTCAAGAATTCCAAGACCCACTCCCTTTCTTATCTAAAGTGTCACCTGACTTACTGTGCGTGCAAGCAGACACAGAATCTGGACAGTGTCCAGGCAGATCAGAAGCAGGTCAGAGGCCCGTCCTCCTGCTTCTGAAGCCTTAACAAGGCTTTCTCCATTTAATTTCCCTAGTACTATCTTCGGAGAAGGCAATGGCAAGCCACTCCAGTACTCTTGCCTAGAAAATCCCATGGATGGAGGAGCCTGGTAGGCTGCAGTCCGTGAGGTCGCTAAGGGTCGGACACGACTGAGCGACTTCACTTTCACTTTTCACTTTCCACTTTCACACATTGGAGAAGGAAATGGCAACCCACTCCAGTGTTCTTGCCTGGAGAATCCCAGGGACAGGGGAGCCTGATGGACTTCCATCTATGGGGTCACACAGAGTCAGACATGACTGAAGTGACTTAGCAGCAGCAGCAGCAGCAGTACTATCTTGACCTAAACTAAGATACATCTTATGTCTGTATGGAAGTGACTTTTTTAATTGCTTAAAATTTTACCGTAACAGCAGGTAGAAAAAATAAATAGGCAATACTATGTATTAAAAATTCATAGAAATTTTCAGCAAAAAAGTAAATTTTTTAAAAGATTTTTAAAATTTTTTATTTATTTATCTATTTTTGGTTGTACTGAGTCTTTGTTGCTGCGAACCAGTTTATCTAGTTGTGGAAAGCAGTATCTACTGTCTAGTTGCAGTGCATGGGATTCTCATTCCAGTAGCTCCTCTTGTTGCGGTATACAGGCTCTAGAGCATAGGCTCATTAGTTGTGGTACATGGGCTTAGTTGCTCCAAGGCATGTGGGATTTTTTTTCCCGGACCAGGGATCAAACATGTGTTCTCTGCATTGGCGGGTGGATTCTTAACCACTGGACCACCAGGGACGTCCCACAAAAAGTAAAATTTTAATATGTCCAAATTAGAAATAAGTTATTTAGGAGGAGTTATTAGGGAAATCCCAGGAGTAATGCAGAATGTGACCCAAAAATCCAACTGAATGACAAATGCAGAAAGAAATATCCATGAAGAGGGTAGGGGAAAGGTGCTGACCTATGGAACTTTGGAAATGAGTGGAGAGTGTAAGACTGTGGGGAAAAGAAACTGCACATAGCACTGTGCTCTGATAAAACTGTTTTCCACTGAGATATAGTTTAACAAATCTCTAATCACTGTATGTGTGGAATTCGCAATACATTGTGAATGCAATTAGCGATTCACATTGGAATTGACAATCAAATAAATAAATGACAGATGACAGAATCCAGGTTTATTTCTGTCGAAGAGTTTATAAGCAAAGAGACAAAGCTGGATTAGAATTGGAGACATAACTATGAATTCATATTTGGCTTTATATCAGTTCAGTTCAGTCGCTCAGTCATGTCCGACTCTTTGCGACCCCATGAATCACAGCACGCCAGGCCTCCCTGTCCATCACCAACTCCTGGAGTTCACTCACACTCATGTCCACAGAGTCGGTGATGCCATCCAGCCATCTCATTCTCTGTTGTCCCCTTCTCCTCCTGCCCCCAATTCCTCCCAGCATCAGAGTCTTTTCCAGTGAGTCAACTTGTCGCATGAGGTGGCCAAAGTATTGGAGTTTCAGCTTTAGCATCAGTCCTTCCAATGAACACCCAGGATTGATCTCCTTTAGAATGGACTGGCTGGATCTTCTTGCAGTCCAAGGGACTCTCAAGAGTCTTCTTCAGCACCACAGTTCAAAAGCATCATATAGGTAGTTACATATGGAAATACGATAGCTACATGATTACTACACACACATATTTCCTTGCTCAGGCAGACAAGAGGACCTCAAAGCAACAGCACTCCAGTAGCAATGAGCTTACCTGGCACCCAGATCTCGGTTTCTAGTATCATCTTCCAATAAAAGGAACCAGGGCTTCTTGGAGAAATGACTGATTTAAAACTGGGACAAGATGATAGAAGATGAGCCTGAATCATCTAGTAGTGCTGGAAAGTAAAGAGTGCTCCGAAAACTAAATAAAATGATGGAACTATCTAGGAGCCAAGTGATAGAGGTTCCAATGACCAAAGTTGGAAGAATTTGAGCAAGAAAATAAGTAACATTAGATCATAACCCAAAATATAAAATAATTATCGATGAGTCCACATGCCTGTAAATGACTAAGCAAAACAACTGAAGAGGTAAGACAAATCCTTCCTGTAGTAGGATTCCCAATGATATATGTCCATACTCACTCCCCAAGGAAGTAGGGCATAGCTCCCCATTCTTAAAGTGTGGACTGTTCATAGTGACTTCCTTATAAAAAGTAAAGCCGAATTAGTAAATATAGAGTATGAAAAGGCAGAGTGGGGGAGGGAGGAGAGGAGTAAGTTTACAGTGGAGAAATCTGACAACACCAGAAAGAGTCAACACCAACAGTGACTAATTATGTTGGTGTTACGTATGCTTTATAAATGCAATAAGAAAGGCACTTTATAGTCTTCCTTCAGAGGGGGAAAAGAATCTAATTACGAAAAAACTGTCAGACAAATCCCAACCGAGGGACATTCTACACAATCCCTAACCAGTACTTCTCAAAACAATCAAGGTCAGCAAGAACAAGCAAAACCTAACGAACTGCCACAGACCAGAGGAGCCTAAGGATACAAAGCAACTAAATGTGATACGGTGTCCTGGATGCAATCCTAGAACAGAAAAAGGACAACAGGTAAAAACCAAGGAAATCTGAAAAAACTATGTTGTTTTAGTTCTTCAGTCATGTCCAACTTTTTGTGACCCCGTGGACTGTAGCCTGCCAGGATCCTGTGTCCATGGGATTTTGCCATTTCTTCCTCCAGGGGATCTTCCAGACCCAGGGATTAAACCCATGTCTCCTGCAGTGGCAGGCAGATACCACTGAGACACTTGGGAAGCAGAATAAATTAGAGAGTTTAGTTAATAATACTGAATCGGTATTGGTTCATTAATTGTGACAAACCATAATAATGTAAGATGTTACTAGTAAGAAAATCTGGATGTGGTATATAAAAACACTTCTATCTTTGCAATTTTGGTAAATCTAAAATAAACCCAGTAAATTTTTAAAGTTTATTTAAATAGTTGCAGCAGACAAACCGAAACAGAGATGTGGTCTATAAAATGTTTGTCTGTGGCATTTAAAATAAGACAAAGAAAAACTCAAATTGTCATGGATCAGAGTGGACTAAGGAAACACGGCAGTTTAAAGCCATATGAAATCTGGATTGGATCATACAGCAAAAGAGCACAATAGTGAAAAAATTGGTTAAAAAATTTTTTTTAATCTGTAGCTTAGTTAATAGCATGGTACAAAGGTTAATTTCTTAATTTTGAAAATATACCACAATTGTGTAAGATGTTAGGGAAAACTGAATGAAGGTATATGCAAACTCTGTGCTATCTTTGCAACTTTTCTGTAAATCTGCAATTACTTGAAAATTAAAAGCTTAATTAAAAAAATATAGGTGAACCATGAAAAATAATAAACATATTGCAAACCAGGAGCAAGGTATGTGGCCTTCATTTGGCCAATGGAGATATAAAGTTGCCATCACTGTAGTTAAGATGTTTTTATTAAGGAAATGAACACTGAGAGTTTAAGGAAAACTGCCCAAATCTTAGTGATCTCCCTCCTAGGGATGGGGAAGTATAATCATCTGGATAATAAATCTTATATTAACATTTGAATACAGTTCAGGCCAAAGCTCAGGGAATTTACTTTTCTTGGAACTTTTGGTGACAAAACACACCTCCTCTAATAACCTCAACAAGAGAGTTCTCTTCCAGGTATTGGTGTTAACAATAGGGGCACAGGAGTTAATGAGATCTCCTTTCCTACACAATTCAATCATCTGCTCTTTCCATACACAGAAGGCCTAAGAGCTATTCCCTCAGGTACGTAAGAAGAACAGGCCTTATCTCACTGACCCTTTAGAAGACCAACTCCTACAGGATAGACACAAATGGCTGAGATCCTGCAGAGATGAGGAAAAGCTTCTGATCCTTGCTTGGCTGAGATACTTCTCCAGGCTTTTCCCAAGGTAACTAGAAAGAGGTTTCCTGGAATTGTTTATAAGGATGCCAGAAGGTCAGCCAGAGTTCTCAGTCCCAACAGTCCTCTGTTCCTCCACCCTTTCTAGAGTAACAATACATATGTTGCCCCAACAGAGCTATGCACACATGCTGAAGACCTGGGAGTGCCAACCACAGTACTCGGTGCTGGGGAGGAGGGAGCAGATTCAGAAAAAACATAACAATGATGGTGATAACAAATATGTGATGGCACAAGTCTTGGTCTGTTATATGCTACAAACACTGGCTCATTTAATCCTTACAATAACACAGCGAGATAAATTATATTATGTCCATTTTATGTATTTTTAAATATTCAGTTATTTGGGTGTATCAGATCTTCATTGTGTCATGTGGGATTTTCCTTGCCATGCATGAATTCTCTAGCTGTGGCACACAGTGTTCAGTAGTTGTGGCATGTGGGCCTAGCCACTAGGCAGCATGCAGGATCCAAGTTCCCCAACCAGGGATCGAACTCACCTCCAAAGCACTGCAAGATAGATTACTAACCACTGGACCAAAGGGAAGTCCCTGTCTATTTTATAGGTGAGAAAATTACTTCTCCCTCCAGGAAAACTGAAGAGTGAAGTATCTTGTCTAAGGTCAACTTTGCTGTTCAGTCACTAAGTCACATCCAAATCTTTATGACCCCATGGACTACAGCACACCAGGCTCCCCTGTCCTCCACTGTCTCCTAGAGTTTCTTCAAATTCATGTCCACTGAGTCAGTGATGCCATCCAACAATCTCATCCTTTGTCACCCCTCCTCCTCCTGCCTTCAATCTTTCCCAGCATCAGGGTCTTTTTCAATGAGTTGGCCCTTTGCCTCAGGACGACAAAACATTGGAGCTTCCAATTCAGCATCAGTCCTTCCAATGTATATTCAGTGGTGATTTCCTTTAGGATTGACTGGTTTGATCTCCTTACAGTCCAAGGGATTCTCAAGAGTCTTCTCCAGCACCACAATGTGAAAGCATCAATTCTTTGGCTCTCAGCATTTTTCACTCCATCTCTCACATCCATACACAAAGCCCAGTTCTGTCCTTTACTAGCTGTGTGCCTTTGGACAAAAAATGTCACCCCTTTGTCAAGTGGAAAATAAGCAGAAGCTAAAATCACAAATTCATTGAGTGCCTTGGTCCGTTAATAACTTCTGCCACTTGTTGGGGTGTTACTCACATGTCTGATCAGAATTTGCCAAACAATGCCATGTACCTTAGAGGCGTGAACTCATTTTATCCTCACAACACAACAGGAGATAAGGACTCGTTATTTTACTGAAGAGAAAGTGGGTGTTCAATGAGGTTCAAATAATTCTCAAAGGTCACCCAGCAAGTAGTTCAGCTGCAATTTGAATCCTGCTCTATCTGCCCTAGCACCCTGAGTCTTAACCACTCTACTGTCACTCACTCAACATTCCAGAAACTCCAGACAGCTCAGTTTCTTCTAGATAACGTTGTTTTCATTTTAACTGAGGGCCTAACCCAACAGATTCCCTGTAAGGAGTATGAATTTCTGGCTGAGGGAGTCAAAGTGAGATGGGGTGGACCCTTTCCTCACTGACAGCTGGTACCTTGGAAATCAGAGACCCTTCCCTGGGAAGCTAGAAGATATTTCTAAGATGAGGAGGTGTGGAGACAAATGGGGGAGAGAAGGAATGTAGGAGAAACCCTAAAGGTCTAGGGTGAATTCAGAAGAAAACCTACAATTTATTCTATTAACCTTGCCTTTGGCCAAGTCCCTACCAAGAAAGCAATGCCATCTGGGCTTAGAGCAATTTATGGAAAGGGCAATGATGCTAAGGGCTTCCCAGGTGGTTCAGATGGTAAAGAATCCACGTGCAATGCAGGAGATGCAAGTTCGATCCCTGGGTCAGGAAGATCCCCTGGAGGAGGGCATAGCAACCCATTCCAACTCTTGCCTGGAGAATCCCATTGACAGAGGAACCTGGCTGGCTACAGTCCAAGAGGTCACAGGAGAGTCGGACATGACTTAGCGACTAGACAAGGATGCTAAATAGATTCAAGCTTCTATGCTGACCTCAATTACTGATATTGTATTAAGAAGGCTCATGAAATTCTGCCCAGGCTCAGCTGGGGGAAAACAAAATTTCCTGGTCCACTAAAAATTTCTGCCACAAATTTGAGAGTGGAAAGACCCTCAGGAGTGCCCAGACTTTGCCATTCCTGCTTTAGGGGCTGCCACCACCTGGACTTACTCTGTGCATTTTGTGTGTTAAGTCACTTCAGTCATGTCCAACTCTTTGCAACCCTATGGACTATAGCCTGCTAGGCTCTTTTGTCCATAGACTTACTCTGTAGGAGGACTCAACTGGGCTCCAGGCCAGATAGGGAGCCAAAATGGCCCAATGGCACCCTGTTCCTGCCTACCTCGCAAACTAGGGCAAGACAGCATTGACAGCAAGAAAAGACTTAATTTGAATTCCTTTGGTTTTAATTATTTTGAAACGAGAGGCAGGCTACCAAAGCCAAGACCTTTTAGGAAGAACTGAAAAACCAAAGAGATTCAGTCCAGCTGGAAGGGGTGGAGGGGGAGTTCCAACCAATTAGCCTCCTTTGTGACATGGTCACCCTTCACCCCACCCTCCGGAAGCCTTAACAACACTCATGTGTCAATGGGACCTCAGGAGAGGGGAAAAAAGCAGTGAGCCAAACCTCAAGAGTGGAAAAAAAAAAAGAAGCAAAATCTGGAATTTCAACTCAAAGCTGGACCTCTGAATGGCTTAACTGCTGTTATTATCTATTATAGAACCCTCTGTGGGCTTTCCTGACAACCAGGAACTTATCCTCAGAGTTTTACGGGCTGCATCTTCCCTGGGGCCTTGCTACTGCTTTGCCAACCTGGCTAAATCTATCATCATCAAGTCTACATGCTTCCATAGCCAAACTCCTCAGGTGGACCGAACTTTCTCTGGCTGGACTCTTAAAGGGGAAGCTTGTCCTACTATTCCCTTCAATAAGCAATTTTTACAGGGTGCTCAATGCCCTTTAAAAAGCCTAGAATCCCAAAGCAGTCCCTTGGGTTCCAGAAAACCCAGCTTAGCCCAAAGGTAGCAGGAGGCAGAGATCTAGACTCAGTCAAATTAGTCTCCAGAGGATCTGCTTGATTCAGGCTGTTGGAAGAGGAGTCATACGCCAAGGTTACTGCTATCCTTGATCCAACGCTCTGCTAGGTTTTGGCAGGAATGAGCCCCTCTCCCCAGGGTGGTGGTTCTAAAGAGGGTAAGACAGGAAATTTTATCATCTGTCTTGTAGGCAAGGTGGAATTTGTTCTAATGAAAGCATTTTTGTGCTATTGAGTACCTTAATGGTTTGGGTTCACAAAGGTGGATGTGAAGGTGAATTTGAAGCTGGAGAAAATAGAATGGCTCTATGTAAGAAAAGAAGAAAAATGTAGACTCTGGGACAGAAGGTGAGGGCAGGCAAGAGAGGAGGTGACCTAAAGCAAGGGCCGAGCACCCAGTGCAAAGTCCCAGGGTTGGGGGAGGGGTGTTCCAAAGCAGGAATACGTGCTGTTCTATCTGAACATCATTCTTTGCTTTTTGACAGCATAAACTGTTCTGTGCCTCAATCACATCTCAGAATTTCAGAAAATTCCAGTAAATACATGCATGGCTTTGTGTGAGTGGGGCTTTCATGCAAATCCAGGGAAGACTTGAGTTTCACTTCGATGAGGAAAAGAGATAGCATATTTGTTGGCAAACAGCTGCAGGGGTTAGGGACCAGGGTGACACCGAATTCAATCCCTGAGAATTGACTAAACCCTCCAGTACTTTCTCCACTTCTGAGGGCAAAGGTAATTGGATTGACAGTCTCCTTTTACCTTTTTAATTTTCTTCTCTATATTTAAGGCATAGCAGGACACCACAGAGAAGTGGTAAAGAAAACAAACTTAAGATTTAAATAGATCTGTGTCTGAATTCCAGTTCTACTTTACTAGGTGATTGATTCTAAGCCTTGGTTTCCTAATCTATCAAGTGGAAGTAAATAGTACATTCCTTATAATGATTGCTCCTTACACAATAAGCCCCCTACATATGAACAAGTTCTATTCTGACAGCACATTCCTAAGTCTCATTTGTTTGTAAGTCCAAGAAATTTAGCTGAGGTACCCAACAAACACAATCAGCTATGTAGTACTGTACTATAATAAATTTATAATATTTTTCACACAAATAAAAAACAAGCAAACACATAAAACATTTTAAATCTTACAGTACAATAGCAGTACAGTACAACAGCAGGCATCCAGGGGCTGGCATTGAGTGAACAGGCAAGAATTACTGTCTGGAGGAGGGAGAAGAACTGAGAGATAGTAGAACTGAAGATGGTCAGCAGTAGGAGATGGGGGCAAGCTGCAGTTTCACTCACACTTGATGTTAGATGGCTAACTTGGGGGAGGAGCGACAGGTAAAGTCAATCTGGCCCTCTTACCCTCTCCAAAGCGTCCAAACTCATTCATTTGTTTATTTGCTTGCTGGTTTATATGTTTGTTTTTGCCCTATTGATGTGCTGGAACTTTTCTGCTGACTTCTGAGCATCCACTAAGTCTCTCTCATCTGCGAGGGATTACATAAAACAGCCCTGCATCTCCAGGGCTCCCAGACCATGGCCAAGAGGGGCTGGATCCGGTTCACAGGCCACAGGAGTGTCTGTAATTGGGAAGTGTGTATGACTATTACCCAATGCACCAGTGGGTGATACTTTTCCTGAGTCCTTTGGTATATATGGATCCCACAACCCCCATAGAGGCACTTTTGTATATGCTGCTGCTGCTGCTAAGTCGTTTCAGTACTTTCTGACTCTGTGCAACCCCATAGATGGCAGCCCACCAGGCTCTGCCGTCCCCTGGGATTCTCCAGGCAAGAACACTGGAGTGGGTTGCCATTTCCTTCTCCAATGCATGAAAGTGAAAAGTGAAAGCGAAGTCGTTCAGTTGTGTCCGACTCTTAGTGATCCCATGGACTGCAGCCCACCAGGCTCCTCTGTCCATGGGATTTTCCAGGCAAGAGTACCAGAGTGGGTTGCCATTGCTTTCTCCCCTTTTGTATATGAATGGATGCCAAATAATTGTTGGTGAGAAGAGACTATGAATGAAGCACATCTTGCTTGGCTCCCTTGCTGGTGTCTACAGCCATCATTCTTGATACTTCTGGCAACAGCCCCCTATACTTCTTTCTGATTCAATGTCTGCAAAGGATACTGTTGACTAAAACTTGGCCCACACATTTTACTAGGTTATCTTTGTCTAGGGCCCATCATTTTGTTTTCAGTCTGAAAGATAATACCTCCTCCAACTGTAGAAGCCAAAAGGAATTTATTTCCTTCAAAAGGAGTTTCAGGAGATGCTCTATCACTGGCTTAAACAAATCCAGTTTGATTACGTTTATTGTCTCCTTGTCTCCCCCTCACACAACTGTCAGATTTTTCAATGAAGGTTTAATGTGAAACTGAGCCCTTCCAGTTTCACTTTGCCATTGGTATAAAAGCCCTACCTTGGAAAATGAGAGTGAGAATTGTTTTGCTAGTCACAGGATTTTAGATCTTTTCAGTGAGCCATAAGATAAAAATAGCCATTTACCAGAATCAAGGCTCAAAGAAACAAAACCATACTAAAAAGAGAAAGGTTCTTGAGGCCAATTGAAGAAATGATAAATTGGCTTAAAAAAATAAAAATATAACTTGCAAGCTCTGTTGGGGAGGGAGGTTGGAAAGCCATATTTCAAAGCATGAATGGCATGACATTGATAAATGTTCCTTCTATTATCCCAAGTCATTTCTAGCAGATTGGTTTCTTTAAAAACAAATCTGCTGAATAGTCCATCATCACTAGAGTATTTCAGTATGCTTGTCTTACCATTTACTCTCTTCTTTAACTAGGTGGGAAATCTCACTTTATGCAACAAGGTGAAAAGTAGTTTTTTAATCTGACCTGGTTTTGAGACACAGCTCTGTTATCTAAATTTTACTTGGTGTTAGCTTCTCCACATATAACATAAGGAAAATAATACCTACATTATAGAGTTATTTTAAGGATTCAGTGAGAAATTTTATTCACTTATTACTGTAATAAAGAATATAATTACTATATTAGCTATTACATGCAAAGTACATTGTTATGGAATTGGATGAACATATACAATCAATCCCATATGATACACACTAATACAAACGCTGTTTTTCAAATGTGAAAACAGAGACACAAAATAGTTAAGGCACTTGCACAAGCTCACTCCCTGCAGGAGGTAAGGCTATTCGAAGGGGAAATAGAATGTTTACTAAAGATGTGGGCAGAATTAAGGGGACGAGTATAGTGATGGGTCCAGGGACTACCCAACAGAAGGTCTTTATCACCTCTAGGCATGAAAGGACAGAGGAGAGACTAAGGTAGCTGAAACGGGGTGAGAGTTGTATATTTGCAAGAGATGGCCATAGAGACAGAAATCCAGCCATTGCCAAAACCACAGCATGGCAGGAAAGCAGAGAGGGGATGAATATTCTGATCTTTTCTTTCATCTTCTAATCTTCTGGCAACATCTACCATCTCACTGATCAAACTCGACAAGTTAGTGGTCAGGGGAGCCCAGGTGATGTGGAACATAGAGATTACCCTCTTGGGGCATGGAGTCAGCTGAGAATAGACCAGGAAAGGCAAACGGAAAAAAATCAAAGCATAGCTTAAGAGCTAGGATTCAAACTCCTGTTCGCAACTGCTCACTCTGTTGCTTCTTGAGCATAAACCAGTTGTTAGCTTTTCTCCTCAGTGTGTCAGCTCCAAGTCCATCTTGAAACCAAACATTCATGGAAAATCATGACTTACAATTTTAATTAAGATTTGTCCTTAGCAGGGCTCACAGCACAAGAGACACAAATGGTTCACATGAAAGGGTTTGCATTAGACAGGTTCTATTCCCAAGTCACTCTTGCTGATTCTAGACATGGTGTGCCTCTCCTTCCCTCACCCTATATGTTCAGCAATTCCTGGATCCTTTCAAAGTGTTAGTTGCTCAGTCATGTCGGACTCTTTGTGACCCCATGGACTGTCACCTGCCAAGATCCTCTGTCCATGGGATTTTCCAGGCAAGAATACTGGAAGTGGGTTGCCATTCTCTTCTCCAGGGGATCTTCCTGACCCAGGGATCAAACCCGAGTTTCCTGCATTGTAGGTAGATTCTTTACCATCTGAGCCCACCAGGGAAGCCAGATCTTTTATCACCTCCCTTTTATTCCACTTGCTAACACAAGTACCCTCCTTGTTTTTAAACCTGGATATATCCTGACACTATCCTTCCCCAGTTCCTAGCGGTTTCCTTCCACAGCTCAGTGGGTTGAAGAAATTTGTCTGCAAAAGATGTCTCTCTCCACAAAGAATTCTCAAGTCAGCTACTAGGAAAGCATGCATTTTTTTTCTTTTACCTATATATATACGTATAGGACTTGACACAGTGCTTGCAGAAAAGAGGGGTCATTAAATGGGAATGAGTAATAGCAGCAGCAGCAGCAGTAGTGCTGATAGTGACGCAGAAAGCTTGCTGTGACTGTAGAAATGATGAAAATGCAGAAGAGTCAATTTCTAAGGAACGGAGACAACGCTTTCCTGAGAGCATCCTTCCCAGAGGAAAACACAGCAACCTCTGATGCCATAATGCATTTCTACTCCACCCCTTCAGGGGCTTCCCTGGTGGCTCTGAAGGGAAAGAGCCTGCCCGGAATGCAGGAGACCTGGTTTCAATCCCTGGGTCAGGAAGATCCCCTAGAGAGGTGAATGACAACCTACCCTAGTATTCTTGCCTAGAGAATCCCATGGACAGAGGAGCTTGGTGGGCTACAGTCCCTGGGATTAAAAAAAGAGTCGGACACGACTGAGCGACTAAGCACACACTCGATCCCTTCACTGTAACTTTTGACAACACTCTTTGGACTGCTCCTCTCCAGAATCACTGTCCTAGGCACCTTCATCCACAAGGAGACTTTTTTTAAAACATATTACAGATGTTTTTCTTTTCCTGAGAAACACCCTAATGCATATTATTTTTCAAATGTTGAGTCTCATGCAATGAGAAATGTATTCCTGGCCTTGGGCTAGTATGATATAAGAAATCTGAACAACCATGACCAATGGAGGGATAATCTTTTATTTTTTAACTTTTAAGCAGACATTTTTGAAATTGTCCATAAGTCTTCTATCCTTTCAGACTTTTGTCTAAATCAAAGTTCATTTTCCTGTCCAAATATATGGTAAGTCTGAGTACGTTCTCATGACATCACTTTCATTGGCCTCTGAATTGTTGTTATGCAGTTGCTAAGTCCTGTCCAACTTGCAACCCGGTGGACTGCAGCATGCCAGGCCTCCCTATCCCTCAGCATCTCCCAGAGTTTGCCCAAGCTCATAGCCATTGAATCAGTGATGCTATCCAAACAGCTCATCCTCTGCCGCCCTCCTCTCCTCACTGGCCTCTATAATCTATCAAATATTTTAAACACAGACGACATATAAGGTGAAAGAGACTTGTTTGCAGTTACAAAATCTTCATCCACTTCCTTGCTTTAAATGGTAAGCTTTGACACCTGCAGGATGAGTAGCCATATGAACGGGAAAGAGAGCACACCCGGACAGTGGAGACGGCACCACAGACACAGTGTGATCTGTTTCCCTGAGAAAATGCAAATGCTCCTGTTCCAGCTTCGCAGATGGCACTAGTGGTAAAGAACCCACCTGCCAGTGCAGGAGGTGCCAGAAATGTGGGTTTGATCCCTCAGTCAGGAAGATCCCCTGGAGGAGGGCATGGCAACCCACTCCAGAATTACCTGGAGAATCCCGTGGCTAGAGGAGTCTGTCAGGCTATGGTCCATAGGGCCACAAAGAGTCGGACACGACTGAACTGACTTGGCAGCATGCGCACACACGGCTCTGTCCACGTCTCACCACCTCACCACTGCCACCAGCTCTGGGTCCCCATCCCCTCCCCCTGTACTAGGTTCTGTATCAAATGCCTCTTGGATACAGCCTGCCCTCATTCTGCCTCAGCTGTTCCACAGACTTTTGCTCTGTTCCTGGTGCCGAGAAAGTGGGCTGCTCATGGGCCACTCATTCATCCTGCTACAAATCTACCAGTGCAAGGGAGTTAACATCCCAAAGGGTGACCCTGGATCAACGGAGGCAGGAGCTACACAATTCAAAAGTGGGTCCCCACCTGGCCTTAGAAATATGTACTAGCGCATATGTGCGGAGAAGGCAATGGCAAGCCACTCCAGTACTATTGCCTAGAAAATCCCGTGGATGGAGGAGCCTGGTGGGCTGCAGTCCGTGGGGTCGCTAAGGGTCGGACACGACTGAGCGACTTCACTTTCACTTTTCACTTTCCACTTTCACACATTGGAGAAGGAAATGGCAACCCACTCCAGTGTTCTTGCCTGGAGAATCCCAGGGACGGGGGAGCCTGGTGGGCTTCCGTCACAGACGGAAGGGGTCACACAGAGTTGGACACGACTGAAGTGACTTAGCAGCAGCAGCAGCAGTGCATATGTGAGAGCTTCTCTGGTGGTTCAGATGGGAAAGAACCCAGCTGCAATGCCAGAGACCCAGGTTTGATCCCTGGGTTGGGAAGATTCCCTGGAGAAGGGAATGGCTACCCACTCCAGTATTCTTATCTGGAGAATCCTGTGGACAGGGGAGACAGGTGGGCTATAGTCTATGGGGTCATAAAGAGTCAGACCTGACTGAGTGACTAAGCACACACATACAACATACAGGTATGGAATCTAGAAAGACAGTACAGGTGAGCCTGTCTGCAGGACAGGAATAGAGTTGCAGAGGTAGAGAATGAGCATCTGGACATGGTAAGGGCAGGGATAGGAGGGCTGGAAGAATTGAGAGTAGCATCGACATATATGCACTCTGATCTGTAAGACAGACAGCTTGTGGGAAACTGCTCTATAGCACAGGGCAGTTCAGCTTGGTGCTCTGTGATGACCCAGAGGGGTGGGACGGGTGGGCGGTGGTAGGGGAAGCAGTGCTGGGGGAGAAAGGCTCAAGAGGGCGGGATGGGATGGGGCAGTAGGGGAGGCTCAAGGGGGAGGGGATTATATATATATTTATAGCTGGTTCACTTCATTGTACAGCAGAAACTAATACAACATTGTGAAGCAATTATACTACAATAAAAATACAATTTTTAAAAATGCCACTGAAGAAAGAACTGTATCCCCATGTGGCCTCAGCGGTCCTCAGTGGAATACAGGCCCAGTTCTACAGGGTTATGAACATCTTCCACACCACTGGATTGACTGCTTTCTTTCTCGTCTAACACTTCCTAGTCCCCACTTCTGTTCCCTGGATTGCTGCTCAAAACAAACTACCTACACACACAAGCCTTTGCTTTAGACTCAGTTCTGTGGAGGAACCCAAGCTATAACAGCCTCCTAACTCTCCCCAGCTATCTCTTTGTCATCTGTTATCTGACATCTCTGATGTCATCTGATATCTCTGTCATCTGTTCTCCAGCAGCCAGAGGTGTCTTGTAAAATATCAATCATACCATATCATTCCCTTACTCAAACATTTCTAATTACTTCCATCACACTCAGAATAAAATCCAAAGTACCTTCCATGATTTCCAAGATCCAGCATGATCCCCTCTCTGGTCCCTCTCTGCTTTAATTTTCTCCATACCACTTACACCACATGACATTATATTGTGTATTTTTTGTTTATGGATCATCTCCTCTAGTGGAATGCAAGCTCCATGACAACAGGGATTTGTCTAGCTTGCTTACCACCATATCCCCCATGCCTCTCCCAGTGCCTGACTATGTAGGCATCAAAAACTATTTGTCAAATAAATAATGGGACACATGATTTTCATTATGCACATGGCTGTAATGCTAGAACTTAAATTATATCAGACAAAGAGGAAAAAAACTTGCTGTCAGCTGCTTTATATTTCTTTATTTGAGTGACTTTGGGATATGTTTATCCAACAATGGGTGAAATGTGATAAAAATGGCTAAGAAGTGTTGTGTCAGTGATGGTCTTGATGAGGATTGAAAAACAAAGGCCATTCCTCTTGATCAAAAGCTAGATGTAATCAACGGTGGATTTGCCCAGGGATATTTAGCTTTATAACTATAGACTTAAAACTATAAAAACACCAGTATTATTGAAATGCCTGCAGGCAGAATTACCCTATTGTTGTGAGTCTGAATGCTCCAACCTCAAATCCCATATTTTCTCTTTGAAATAGTTATTTTTAAGATGATTTTTTAATAAAGAAGCTTTTCAGGAAAGTAACTATAACAGTATAGCACAGATCATATCCCTGCCCTAATAAATGAGAAAGAGAAGAGCTGAGTCTAATCTATAAGACAGCTTTTCTTGACACATAAAAGGAAGTCTTAAACTGTGGCACAGCCCTCAGAAATCACTACTATAACCCTAAAAGGAGAGAGAGGGCTGTGGGGAATGTCCCCTGTTAAGGCCATAATTACCAAAACTGTACATGGCCGACAACTCCAGCAGGCCATCCTTTGGTTGGCAGGCACTGTGGTACCCGGACCTCAGGTGCAGCCCCAGGTCTGACACTAACTAGCTCTGTGAACCTGAAAATGTTACTTTTGTCTCAAATGCTCTTGAGGACTCACACTATCTCACTCACTGTCGATCCAGCATCTACCAAGTGCCTGGCACAAAGGAAGTACTTGATAGACAGTGGGTTTGCAGAACATATAGAGGCATAATTTGTACAGTGAGTTTTGCAGAACTTTCAGTTCAGTTCAGTCACTCAGTTGTGTCCGACTCTTTGCAAACCCATGAACCGCAGCACACCAGGCCTCCCTGTCCATCACCAACTCCCGGAGTCCACCCAAACCCATGTCCATCGAGTCAATGATGCCATCCTGCCATCTCATCCTCTGTCATCCCCTTCTCCTCCTGCCCTCAATCTTTCCCAGCGTCAGGGTCTTTTCCAATGAGTCAGCTCTTCACATCAGGTGGCCAAAGTATTGGAGTTTCAGCTTCAACATCAGTCCTTCCAGTGAACACCCAGGACTGATCTCTTTTAGGACGGACTAGTTGGATCTCTGTGCAGTACAAGGGACTCTCAAGAGTCTTCTCCAACACCACAGTTCAAAAGCATCAATTCTTCAGTGCTCAGTTTTCTTCACAGTCCAATTCTCACATCCTTACATGACCACTGGAAAAACCATAGCCTTGACTAGACAGACCTTTGTTGGCAAAATAATGTCTCTGCTTTTTAATATGCTATCTGGGTTGGTCATAATTTTCCTTCCAAAGAGTAAGCGTCTTTTAATTTCATGGCTGCAGTCACCATCTGCAGTGATTTTGGAGCCCAGAAAAATAAAGTCTTTGCAGAGGCATAATTTGTACTCTTAAAGGCCTAGTATAACTTTTAATATGAATTGGTATGAATTATTTCTCTATTCCTTCTGAAGATTCCCATTTGAATTTTTGCCCACACTTTATTCCCTGTGTTAAATGAACTATGTGTTTCCATGGACATGATTCTCATGAAGTATTTAGATTATGATTTTTAAAATTAGAGTCATGTCCAGTCAACAGAGATTGTTCTGTGAGTAAATAAAAAGTATAAAAACTGGATGTTATGACATGATTTCGGTTTGAAATTCCCTTTGAAACTGAAGATATTCTGATGGCTCTTCAAGGAATGAACATTGACTGCCGGATCAGGAGACCTAGACATGTGATTTTGGTTATTTCTCCTCTGTGAACCTCAAGATTTGCATGCATAGGATGAAGGCACCTGGAAATGAATAATGTCTTTCTAGACCAATGATACTGACTAATGTGAACACCAGTGTATTTTTTTTTAGATATATTAGGGGATGCTTCTATTGGGTCTGCCCACAGGTTCTGAAGGAAGGGAGGGAAGAAACTGTGTATCTACTGTATATTGTTACATAAAAGCCACCCCAAGTTTAACTGCTTAAAATAACAGTGTATGATTTTATTCCACAAGTCTGTGGGTTGACTGGGCTTAGCTGGGAGGTTTATCTGCTCCTAGAGAGTAGAGTGTAGTGGTCATACAAGTGCTGCCTTCAGCTGTGAATTGAGAGATGCATCCTATTTCTGCCCTGCTATTCCTCCTGCATGGAAGTAGGTCCTGAGATGTTCTTGCTTCACTGATACCATCTTTCATCATCACTTTCATCATCAGCTTGAACAGGTGAAGTCCTGTTGATGACTAAAGGTCTTACAAATAAAAAATAAGAGAAATGATGCAAATCTGGATCCCATATTCTTGCTTCAACAGCCAAATGTAGGCAATAAGAACCCTTTCCAGAATGCTGAAACTGCAAGTACTTTAAAAATGTGGAAAATTTCATGACATTCTCTAGTCCTTACTGTGAAAGCATGAAAGAAGAATTAGTTATCTTGGATACATTCTGGGGAGAAATTTTTCAATTAGTTTTGAGTGCACATTTACAGTAAAATCCACCAACCCTCTGGCCTCAAGCATTTGGATTAAATGAGATTTTCCTGTGTCAGGCACAGATTTGGCCCTTGGAGTCATGTCTGGATGAAAGGCAGGCCTTCTTTATTAGAAACAACTCAAGGAAAATGTAAGGCTGGAAAAAAGGCTAGTGAAAGAGACAATAAAGTATAAAAGGAATCCAGAGAATACTTAGACTAGCTGGGTGGCCTGTCCCCAGTAAACATCGCTGGGAGTTGGAGAGCTGCCTTGGAATGAGAAGTGAGGATCTAGATGGATAATTTAATGAACAAATAGGGGAAGATCATTAAGTTGCATCTTCTCCACATGGGGTCTTGAAGAGAAGGGATGGACTTCCAAGAAGATGGAGTAAGTGGCTGCCTTTTTGGTTTCATTTAAAGAAGGAAAATAGCCCTTCTTCCTAAGAAAATGCACCAGCAACCCCACGACAGTGAACTAAATGGCTGCCAACAACAGGAATTTAAAGATTACTTTTTAATAGAGGGAGTCTTTCTGGGTGATTATGCGATGAGTGATGCCTTCTTTCTTTATATTTTTCTGAACTTTATAGACTTTTATAATGATCAATACTCTTTTGGAGTCGAGGAAATATGTATAATGTGATAGAGACAGTTGCTGTGAGGAAATGGCACTGGGGGGACAGGTTAAGCTTTCCTGCAGATCAGGAGAAGGAGGAGGAAGCCTGGAAATGAAATCAGTGGCTGTGATAGGGATGGTGTGACGTCTTCACCTGAGGCCAGAAAAAAAGGTCAAAGGAAAGGGGGAATTTAAAAAAAAACCTTTATCTGTTCCACATCTTTTTCTTAAAAATACACCACATAAAGTGTCAGTACCATTCTAAAGAAAGAAACCACAAACTTAGAGAACGAGACACAAACATATTTTTAAGCCCTCTGAGTGATAAGATAGGAGGGGAGGTTGTACGTAAAGAACAACTCCTAATCCCTATGTCTGTGAGAAAGTTAGGTTCTTTAACATAAAACCCTGAATTTTATAAGACAAATGTAAGGAAAGCCTTGGTATCAATGTATGTTTTTCATTATAAATGTGAAAGCTACATATTTCAAGATAGAGAAGAAAATTAGCTCGACATAAGAGTGAAAAGGTTGGCTTGAAGCTCAACATTCAGAAAACAAAGATCATGGCATCTGGTCCCATCACTTCATGGGAAATAGATGGGGAAACAGTGGAAACAGTGTCAGACTTTATTTTTTTGGGCTCCAAAATCACTGCAGATGCTGATTGCAGCCAGGAAATTAAAAGACGCTTGCTTCTTGGAAGGAAATTTATGACCAACCTAGATAGCATATTGAAAAGCAGAGACATTACTTTGCCAACCAAGGTCCGTCTAGTCAAGGCTATGGTTTTTCCCGTGGTCATGTATGGATGTGAGAGTTGGACTGTGAAGAAAGCTGATCGCCGAAGAATTGATGCTTTTGAATTGTGATGCTGGAGAAGACTCTTGAGAGTCCCTTGGACTGCAAGGAGATCCAACCAGTCCATCCTAAAGGAGATCAAGCCTGGGTGTTCATTGGAAGGACTGATGCTAAAACTGAAACTCCAATATTTTGGCCACCTCATGCAACGAGTTGACTCACTGGAAAAGAGTCTGATGCTGGGAGGGATTGGGGGCAGGAGGAGACGGGGACTACAGAGAATGAGATGGCTGGATGGCACCACCGACTCTATGGACATGAGTTTGGGTGAACTCCGGGAGTTGGTGATGGACAGGGAGGCCTGGCGTGCTGTGATTCATGGGACAGAAGGACACGACTGAGCGACTGAACTGAACAGAATTTTGCATTGTGCTTTTTCCATTTACCATATTTCACACAGCAGAATCATTATTCCATGCTGTGACTTAGTCTGCAAAACCACCATTTAAATAACCACTGACAGACTACCCTGGCAGCCCAGTGGCTAAGGCTCCACACTCCCAATGTAGGGGTTCCTGGTTTGATCCCTGGTCAGGGAACTAGATCCCCCATGCCACGTCTAAGACTCAGTTCAGCCAAATAAAATAAATGATTTTTTAAAGTTTTTAATAAATGACCACTTACTGCTGTGCATCATAAATTATAACTTTCCTTTCAAATACGTTCAGTGTGTGAAGCAGGCAATGCATCCAGTTGGAAATGTTATCTAGACAGCAATAGATAATGTTTCTTAGTTGAAGCATTCAACTCTTGGCTTTTTATTTAAAGGAAAGTTTAATTTTTTTCCCATGGGATCATTAAGTTATTAATGTCCTGAAGAAAGCACTCTCCCTCAGGACAGTCAATGTATTTTCTTGATGAGGACTTCACATATTTATCAAATGTGTGATTTGCCCAGAAGTTGGGAGGCATAGCCACTATGGTAGATGACAGATTCTGAATCCAAAAAGAATGTGATAGGCTGAAAGAATAATAAGATTCATCGAAGAAAACACATTATAATATGAGATGAAAAAACTAGGGATTTTTTTATGGTAGAGTGCACCTGTTAATCCCATGCTGTCAATTTATCCCTCCCCCACTTCCCTTTTGGTAACCGGAAGTCTGTTTTCTATGTCTCTGAGTCTATTTCTGTTTTGTAAATAAGTTCATTCATACTATTTTTTAGATTCCACATACAAGTAATACCATATAATTGTCTCTGTCTGACTTCATTTGATAATCTCTAGGTCCATCCTTGTTGCTACAAATGGCATTATTTCATTTTTTCTCATGGCTGAGTAATACTGCATGGTATATATGCACCACATCTTTATCCATTCTTCTGTTGACGGACCTTTAAGTTGTGTCCATGTCTTGGCTATTGTGAATAGTGCTTCTGTGAACACTGCAGTGCATGTAGTCTTTTCGTCTTTTCTGGATATATGCCCAGGAGTGGGATTGCTGGATCCTATGGTAACTACAGAGCTAGAGATTTTTTAAAGAGAGAAAAGAAACCTTAGAATGGACAAGAGAATGGTCTTCAAGTATGGGGGTGGGGAGGGGCTTTGTTATGAAAAAAGAATTCCAAACAGGACTGTAATAAAAAATGACCGTGGATATAAGGTTTCAATAAGAAATGACTTCATTTTTTTAAAAAAAAGAAATTACTTCATAGTAAACGGAGCTGTTAAACAAAAAGTAATCCACTGTTGTTCGCTCATTTATTGAGGACACCTACTACACACTAGCTCTGTGCCTGGTACAGAGGACACAGCCATGAATGAGGCAGACGTGGCCCAGCCCTCGGAGACAGGTTGAACCAAAACAATGAAACTAATAAGAATTACGAGTTGTTTGTCATAAACAATAAAAGGACCTGAGGTCAAGATGAATAAGATGGACCCACTGTATGCAAAACAGATAGGAAAAGCCTTTCTATGTAGGTGTCATTTCATGGAGGCCTAACAAATAAGGAGCCAATTTCACAAATAGTCATGGAAAGAGTGTTCCCGGCAACAGCTCTAGGGCAAAAAGTGAGTTTGTGTGTCTGAGAAAAACAAGAAGGCACTGGGGCTGGAACACAGTGTGTGATGGCGACAAGGGTAAGACAGAGGGTTGGAGAAACAGGTGGGAAGCAGGGCTTTGTGAGTATAGTAAGGAGAGTAGATTTAAATCAAAAGGCAATGAGAAGCTGTTCCAAGGCTTAAGGCGGACTGATTCTTGCTTTTATTTTTCATTTTTATTTTTAAATGTTATTTGACTGCATCGGGTCTTAGTTGTGGCACGCAGGATCTACACTGTATCATGCAGGATCTTTTGCTACAGAGTGTTGGATTAGTTCCACCGAGGCATGTGGGATCTCAGTTCCCCGACCAGGGATCGAACACATGTCCCCTGAATTTCAAGGTAGATTCTTAACCACTGGACCACCTGGGAAGTCCCTGATTCTTGATTTTAAAAGAGCACTCTGGCTGTGATACGTACAAGGATAGGAGAGAGGCTGCAGCAGAAGCAGGGAGACCAGTGAAGGCCACTGCAGTGGTCCAGGTGCTAGAAGACGGTGTCTCTGGCTGGAAGGATGGAAATGGAAACAGAGGGGAGTCAGCAAAGACAGAATCCTAGGAGGGAGAGTGTTCCAAGTCCCCAGAAGAGCTCAGTCATAGCTGGGACAACCACTCCCCAGTGGGCCCAAGAATGAATTCAGATCTCTTACAGCCCCCTTTAACTTTGTGACTCTACCAAAAACAGAGAAGAAATTCAGCAAGCGACATCAGCACATGAATAAAGCCCTTTGCAGCTTCAAGACATTGTTCCCAATGATTTACATTCAAAGGCCCATTTTTCTAAAAATTTTAGCCATGAAAGACATTGCTATGCTATGCTAAGTCACTTCAGTCGTGTCTGACTCTGTGTGACCCCATAGACGGCAGCCCACCAGGCTCCCCCATCCCTGGGATTCTCCAGGCAAGAACACTGGAGTGGGTTGCCATTTCCTTCTCCAATGTGTGAAAGTGAAGTCACTCAGTCATGTCTGACTCGTAGCTACCCCATGGACTGCAGCCTACCAGGCTCCTCCGTCCATGGGATTTTCTAGGCAAGAGTACTGGAGTGGCTTGCCATTGCCTTCTCTGATGAAAGACATTAGGTTGAACCAAATTCCTCCAAAGAGTTCATTGCTGGCCTGACCCCAGGAGGGTCAGAATGAAACAGAAGCATGTGGAAGGCATCAAGCTTACAACTCAAACATGAGCAGCACTAATGGGAGCGCTCCATTGCCAGGCATCTTCCCCATCATTCTACAAATTAGCCAGAGCCTCTGGAATCCCAGCTCTGCAGCTGCTGCCCAGATGTGTGCTGAGCACTGGGATGGGAGCAGAGAAGGGAGGCTGGCGCACAAAGACAATTTATCCAAACCAAGCTACGACTCTGAGTATTTAAAGGAAATGATCACCATGCCTGTCCTGACTGTAACCTGGAAGATCTTTTCAAATTGCAGCCCTCATTCTCATTACCAAGCTTAATCCTGTTTAAGATTGTTTTTAGGATGAAGACCAAAATCACTAGCATGATCTATATATAGGTAAGAGGAGCACATGTCCTGGTTTGCTCAGAATAGTTGTGATTTGTTTTCCAGTACAGATGTGAGAGTTGGACCATAAAGAAGGCTGAGCACCAAAGAACTGGTACTTTCAAACCATGGTGCTGGAGAAGACTTGAGCCCCTTGGACTGCAAGGAGATCAAACCATTCAATCCTAAAGGAAATCAACCTTGAATATACATTGGAAGGACTGGTGTTGAAGCTGAAGCTCCAATACTTTGGCCACCTAATGTGAAGAACTGACTTATTGGAAAAAAACCCTCGTGCTGGGAAAGAGTGATAGCAGGAGGAGAAAGGGGTGACAGACAGAGGATGAAATGGTTGGATGGCATCACCCACTTGATGGACATGAGTTTGAGCAAGTTCCAGGAGTTGGTAATGGACAGGGAAGCTTGGCAAGCTGCAGTCCCTGGGGTCTCAAAGAGTCAGACACGACTGAGTGACTGAACAACAACAGCGCCTTTTAGGGTCATTACCAATAGCCCTTCATTTTACATTCTCAAGTGTTTCAGTCTGGACAATAAAGCATGGGGTCCCCATATCTATAGGGTCCCAGGTGGTCTTCCATTGCCACTGTCCCCTTCCTCATTCCCTGCCATGCTCTGAGCAGCAGCCACACCGGACTTCTTTATTCTTCCAACTCTCTGTCATCTCTCTGGTTATAGGGGCTTTACCTAGGCTTTACCTACGCTGTCCTCTCGCAGAAAAGCTCCTGCACTACCCTCGCCTTCACCTAATCAGTGCCCCTCCTCCTCCAGATCCTTGCTGACCCAGAGTGCTCTCTTTTAGACTGCCTCTTAGCTCCATATATGTTCTTCTCTCCTCCATGGCACTTATCACAGTGGGTCTTGTTTTATTTACATTTATTTGGGTGTTTCTTTGATTAACATTCAACTGTCTTCCCTATTGGAATCAGGTCATTGACCATGTTGTGTTTTTTTTTGTCATTGAAAGTCGAATGCCAAACAGATTTTGACTGACTGACTGAATCAACAAATAAATAATAAATGAGCTAATGAAAAAATTTACTGATTATTTACTACTCTTGCCAAAACAAAATAAATAACAAAAAATTGTCTGTTAATGCACTAGGGAAGTGGTAAGGGATAACATGATTAAGATTACTGTAGTATATTAATTGGTCTGTGAGTGTCTGTGTTCCAAATAAGCATTGGCTTCCACAGTGGTCACCTCTTAAAGTTGGAGCCTTGTCCTAAAGACACAGTTTATAATTCAGTGAATTTCCAAAACTTCCCTTTGGAACCTGCCTGAAAAGTCTTGGTATATTCCATTAAATCCTGTCAATAATGGCAAGACTCCAATCTGGGGAGAGAAGTTTTGATTTCTGGAAAAGCCAACTGACATTTTGTACCAAGTCTGATGAATGAGCACAGGGAACAAGCCAGACAGGGGCGTTCAGGTCAAAAATGAGGTAAAACTTAACGGGGGCCAAATCTCTCCTCTGCCTCCAACACTGTCTCTAAAGGTAATTCCAGCACACTCTGAATCCTGGCAGCAAATGTGGGGATGGAGACAAGACTCCAGAGGGACTATTTCGAAAGATAAGCTTGGTTTGGTTATTTGAAAACAAACCCCTCAGAATGACAACCGCATCTTCCAACGAGGGGGTGCTTTGAGTTTGTAAAGGACTTCCCTCCAATCAATCAAGAGGTGGTCCTTTTCCACAAGGGCCTGCTCTAAGAGATTTTGCTGTTTTCATTTTGAAGAGCAAGACACATGGGGTTGAGGAGGAAGGGGAATGGAATCCGAGCTTTCCTGGAGTCATGAGTCACGAAGGCTTTAGTGAAATCTAACACCTCCTAGGACTAAGCATGACTGGAAAAATAAACGCCAACTCCCGGAGACAGCACCACAGTGTGTTCCAGCCAAACGCAGACGTTCCTCAGAGCCCACCTGTTTGTGCTTCCTCATCCCTGATCTGCCGAGGCCTGCCCCAGCATTAACAAATGAAACTCGATTCTGAAATTCCACTAGCTCCACCAGAATGTTCATCTAGTGGCTTGTTGGTGGGACCAGAAGAGACAAAGTATTTTCTGAGCCCCACCTTAAATATGCAGGAGCCAAGTGCAAGGACAACAAAGTGCGAACAGGAGCTTCAGAGCCCAGAGCATTGGATCATGTGATCTGCTTTATGGCCCTTCAAATGCACCAGGAAAAATTGAAAAAGAATATGCTGGGAATCTTGGGAAGCTTGTGTCTTGAGGGCTCTCTGTCTTCCACTCATAACCATTTGAAAGATGTGGATGTTACCTTTTTCTGTTTAAGTCTTCAAGGACACTTGTTGTAGAGCCTTGATTATTTCTGGGGCAAGAGTTGGAGGATGGGAGTTATTTAACTCTCCTCACTACTAAGAATTGTGGCGGGGGGTGTGGAGGCAGGGTTTGGAGACTCAACTCAATGGCTAGAGGCAGCGACCAGAGGAGATGGGGTTGGGGGGACTGGGTCCAGCCCAGTGGCCCTGCAGGAAGCCCATGTAAGAATCTGGACCAATCTGATTTGTCACTTGGCCTGGACCACAGCCCAGAGACTATGGAGCCTGCACATAGGAAGGGACCCCACCATTGGATTCAGGGCTCAGAACTGATCCTTATCTTAGCTGGAGGATGCTTTTTCCCCAGAGGCAGCTACAGTTTTGCAGAACCTAGTGGGTGACAATAATCATACAAGGAGACTACATGTTCAACCACTATCTCGTTGATTGTAAGTATGACTCGGGAGACATAAAGACTAAAGACTGAGATTCGCATAAACTCAATCCTCACTGTAACAGCAGAAGTTCAAGGCAGTCAGAAACACGGTCTGGTCCTGGGTGGAGGCAGTATAACCGGAAAGACAGCCAACCCTGGAGAAGTCAGAAGTTAGACCAAAATGATAAAGTAAAATCTTAGAACCAGCGTTAATCTGGGAATTACTCAAAACACTCTAGCTAACCAAAACATCCTCAGATATCTAGCAGCAGGGCCATTGACTGAGAGGAAATCTTTTTTCTGGCCTTGGGCCTTGGCAGCCAAAAGAATCAGGGGTATCTCTCCCTCCCATTTGTTAGATTCATTTTTACCCAGTTCCTTAGAGAGGTCTGCTTCCTTCTGGAATCTATTACGACTGGTGTGACCACAGTTTATTGGAGACACATTTGAATATAAAAGTGGCCACTATTAATAATTTTTTCTGGGAAGCGGGTGTCAACTTGGGACTGTCCCAGGAAATCCAGGCTTTGCCACCCTTCTTGTTACAGATGCATGTTACATCCACATCTCAGTGGATGACCTCCAAATCATTCCATGTTTCCCAGGGAAGGAAAGCAAGGAGAATGATGTCCCTTTCTGAGCCAACTGAAACTAACTACATGTCCTCAGGCTGGTGTCTGACAACATACAACAGGTCCTGAAACCACAAACCACATCACCCACCATGCCTTGACAAACAAGCAAAGACTTGATATTTATCAGGACAGCCAGACATGTGCCTCCCTGACTAAACATCCTTTGTCCAGAGCCCCAGGGAAAGCCAACCCCTCCAACACGTAGATATCCAAACCATCACTTCTCCACATCTTCCCCACCCCTAAACCCATCTAATTTCGAAGGGAGTGGAGCGCCTTCCATGACTGTGCTGATGGGAAGCATCTGTGGATAATTGTGTTTAAGGATTCAATGACAGATTTTCAAAGGTTTGTTTGATTTAGGAAGAACGTCAGTGCTATGGCAGTGCTTCTCATCTTGAATGTTCATGAGACTCACATAATATTTTGTGAGAATGCAGATTCTATTTCAAGAAGTCTGGGACAGGGCCTGAGATACTGTCTTCTAATCAGCTCCCAGGTGATGCTGTGGCTGCTGACCAGTGGACCACACTGAGTAGAAAGGGTCTGCAGTATTTAATGTAAAGACTTTACAATATCTTAGGTGTCCTTAGTGGTGATGTGAGGGGAAGCATGTCAATGAAATCTGTACTCACAAGGCAACATGGTGGAAGGAAAGGGGGAAATGGAGGATAGAGGAGAAATAGAGAGGGAGAAAAAGAAGGAAGAAGGGGAAGAGGGGAACAAGGGAGAAAGAAGAGAATGAAAGAAAAGAAGAGAATAAAAATACATGAAATTGAATGAGGCTCAGTTCAGTTTAGTTCAGTCACTCAGTCGTGTCCGACTCTTTGCGACCCCATGAATCACAGCACGCCAGGCCTCCCTGTCCATCACCGATTCCTGGAGTTCACTCAAACTCATGTCCATCGAGTTGGTGATGCCATCCAGCCATCTCATTCTCCGTCGTCCCCTTCTCCTCCTGTCCCCAATCCCTCCCAGCATCAGAGTCTTTTCCAGTGAGTCAACTCTTCGCATGAGGTGGCCAATGTGTGAGGCTAGGAAAGAAGAAATCACTGAGTGTTAGGTGGGTTCCTTTGGCCTAAATGGAAAGACGTGTCTCCATCCTCATAGCCTATAGTGCCAGCAGACCACTGCTATAAAAATCTCAGATTCTTTTATGTTCACGATTGTTGACCAGTTACTTTCAGATCTGTAGCGTAGTGTCCTCTAGTCCAGGGACTTCCAGACTTTCCGATCATGGTTCCCCTAAGAAATATGCAGTGACCTACCAAACACACACACACACACACACACACACTCTCACTCTACAAATGCCTTACAGAATAATACTTACCATTAATATTAGCAAAAGGATATTTCCTATTCAATTCAATCCCATACGCTAACCTATTCATCTTTAATTTGACCAAATTACAGTCTGATAGAGGGAGACACAAACCTAAGGTCATAGGGGCTGGTTGAGAGCAAGGCAGAGACTGGAACCCAACGTGCCAACCTCACTTTCCACCCATTTCACAGTCACTGGGCCTGCTGACAACACAAACTCCAGATATGGACTTGAACACAAGTTAGCAAGTTTACATTTCAGCTATGTGTTACGATAAGATTTTTTTAATCGATCATTTTTTCTCCTTTTATGTTTTATTATCCCTAGCCCTTACCACTTAAATAATATCCGTCTCCAAGATCCTTGTCTTTGAAAAGGGATAAGATAGTGCAGAAAATTAGAAATCATCTTTAGGTGTCTTCTCGGTTTTAGTTTCTAAAAGCTTAAGCCAATAAGGGAAGATATAAGTTTAACCAGAAAGAGTATTTGAAGAGAGATCACCCAACCCCCAGTCACAAGTGATGAAAATATTTGATATTCCCAGGGTATCTTTTTTAATCTTTAGTGATGAGCAGCAACTAAGAAAGTCTTCTTTCTTCAATATATGAGTTGTTGAACCAAGAATCTTTTCTTCCTACTTCTGTGATGGCATACGGATAGTTTTTTCAAGAAAGAAACACAATAAACAACAGTTACTCCTGAAGAGGCTTTCAGTTCAGTTCAGTTCAGTCGCTCAGTCATGTCCGACTCTCCGCGACCCCATGAATCACAGCACGCCAGGCCTCCCTGTCCATCACCAACTCCCGGAGTTCACTCAAACTCATGTCCATCGAGTCGGTGATGCCATCCAGCCATCTCATTCTCTGTCGTCCCCTTCTCCTCCCACCCCCAATCCTTCCCAGCATCAGAGTCTTTTCCAATGAGTCAACTCATCGCATGAGGTGGCCAAAGTATTGCAGTTTCAGCTTTAGCATCAGTCCTTCCAATGAACACCCAGGATCGATCTCCTTTAGAATGGACTGGTTTGACTTTCCTTAAAAACATTTTTTATCATTTTCATTTTTATATATGTTCAAGTCTTAGCTTTGTGATTTTTAATATCTTCCGTGGTTAATGTAAACAGTAGAAATCATGTATTAAAATTGGAATTTAAAATAGAAGGGTAATATGTATGGGATATATATAGTCTCAAGAATGCATGAAAATATTTTGAAGAATGCACGAGAAACAGCTAACACCTGTTGGGCCAAGAAGTTGATGGTAGGAAAGAGACTTAATAGTACTATTTATGTACTATTTGAATGTGTTTTACCACGTTATACATGTTATATATATATGTTATTTTTCCAAATTAAAAAAACTTTTGTTTGCTCCAACACTGCCTTCTTCCCACCATACTAAGTCTGCACTACACAAGGGAACACTTCTGATCCTTCACCACTTCTTCAGTTGGATGGTAATGCTGTCGAAAACAAATGTCACCTAAACCCCCCTGACAGTTCCCACAGCACTGAACACAAGGGTGAGCATAGAATAGGCATTCAATAGCTACTTGGTGGGGGACTTTTGTAATAACACATATGTATATATTTGCAAAACTATTTGCTTAATGATTTGTCTCTCTCACTGGACAAATTAGAGAATTAATGACTGCTTTGCCAGCAGGGTTTGATCCCTGAGTCAGGAAGATCCCCTGGAGAAGGGAATGGCAACTCACTCCAGTATTCTTGCCTGGAGACCCCATGGACAGAGAAGTCTGGCAGGCTACACAGTCCATGGGGTCATAAAGTGACTAACTTTCTGTGTCACTCAGAGTGACTAACTTTCTTTTTCCTTTTGCTTACCATTGGATCCCTGGCACTTATCTTTGGATCTGATACATGGGAGGTGCTCAATAAATATATTTTTAGATATGTATTTATTTGGCTGTTCTGGGTCTTGGTTGCAACACGTAGTATCTTCAATCATCATTGTGTCATGCAAGATCTTTCGTTGTGGCGTGTGTGCTCTTCCTTCCCTGATTAGGGATCAAGCCTGGTCCCCTGCATAGGGAGCATGGAGTCTTAGCTACTGGACCACCAGGGAAGTAAGTCCCTCAACAAGTATTTTCTGAATAATAAGATAATAAATGAATGAATAAGTAGACCATTGCACAACCAGAAGTTCATGCCATTTCTCTGAGCATCTCTATGTTCATTTTAGTTTTTCCATTTGGACTGCATAGACAAATAATTACCCAGTGAATTTTGTTTCTTAGAAGCACTGAAAGCATAACCTCATCTGCCCCTTGAGTCACAGACCAGGAACTCTATCATGGGGATGAATGTCTAGGATTTCCCTGAAGACTTAGCCCTGGTGAAAACAGTAAGCTGTTTTACCAAAACAAATAATTCCCAACAGCAACATTTATTTTATTTATTTTTATTTGAAATTTTACAGAAGGTAGCCAGAGTTGCTATTAGAAGTTCATGTTGGATTTTTTGTCCAAGATCTTGAGTTAAATAAATCTCCAAAAAGGTTGTCAGATTGGTATGTTTTAGGATAGTGGGGGGGAAATTGCCCCTGCAATTTTGTAAAAAACAAAGAGCAAACAAGACTAAAGGAAACTACAATAAACAGAGAATCTGGGCAGGGGGGACATTCAGTCCCTAACACTACTTAACAAATCATTCCAAAACTTAGTGCCTCAAGAGATTTATAATGCTTTTTTATTATTTATTAATTCTAAAACTAATATCTATTATTAAAATAATGATGAAAATCATTTATTTCTTCCTCCCCTCCCATCCTGGTAAAGTATCTGTCTGCAATGCAAGAGACCTGGGTTTGACCCCTCGGTTGGGAAGATCCCCGGAGAAGGAAATAGCAACCCACTCCAGTATTCTTTCCTGGAGAATTCCATGGACAGACAGCCTGGTGGACTACAGTCCATGGGGTCACACAGAGTCAGACACAACTGAGTGACTAACACTTTCCATTCCCAATTTGTTCCTCCTCCCAGGTTTGCTAGCTCAGTGAATAGGACCATGGGTCACACACTCTCCCAAGACCAAAATCTGGGGTGATCTTAATTTCCTCATTTTGCCTCATCTTCCACAGCCAATGGAGCACTGAGTACTGATATGATTACTGCCATTTTCATAACTCAGATGGGGCTGCTATCTAACAAAATATTGTAGATGGGGTGTTTAAACAGATATTTATTTCTCAGAATTCTGGAGGCTAGAAAGTCCAAGGTCAAGGTGTCAGCAAATTTGGTTCCTGAGACCTCCCTCCTGGCTTGCAGATAGTTGCCTTCTTGCTGTGTCTTCAGATGGCAGAGAGAAAGAAGGAGTCCGGTCTCTTTTCTTTTTTCTATTGAAGCATAATTGATTTTCAATGTTGTGTTAATTTCTGCTACACGGCAAAGTGATTCAGTCACACACACACACACACACACACACACACACATATATATATATACATTCTTTTTGTATATATTCTTTTCCATACAGTTTATCACAGGATATTAAATATAGTTTGCTGTGCTATACAATAGAACTTTGTTGTTTCTCTTCTTTCTCTTATGAGAACACCAGTCCCCTCATGAGGACCCCACCTTTCATGAATTCATCTAAACCTATTTATAGCCCAAAGGCCCCATCTCCTATACCATCACATTGGGGCATAGGGCTTCAACATAGGAATCTGGGCAGGGGAGACATTCCATCCCTAACACTACTTAACAAATCATTCCAAAACTCAGTGCCTCAAGACAGTTATGATTAACTCTCTTGGTTCTGTGTGTTAACAGGGATCAGTTGAGTAGTGCACGTCAGGGGTCTTTCATGCAATTGTGGTCCTGTGTCAGCTGGTTGTCCAAGATGTCTGAACAGTCATGTGCTGACAGCAAGTGACAACTACCAGCTGGGAGCTCAGCTGGGGCTGTCAACCAAAGTGACTATGCGTAGCTTCTCTGTGTGTCTGGAGCTTCTTGCTGCATGGCAGCTGGATTCCAAGACAGATCAACCCAAGAACAAGCGTTCCAAAAGACCCAGGTGACAGTTGTGGCCTCTGTATTACCTGTACGCTGGTAATTAGATACAAAATCTTGATGAGATTCATCTCCTATCTTTTGGTAAGAATATTTCTTAGGTGGTTCTATACTACCAGTGGAAGGAATATAATTTCTGGTTTCTTATCTTTTTATAATAACATCCATTGATAAATTATGGTGCTGGAGAAGACTCTTGAGAGTCCCTTGGACTGCAAGGAGATCAAACCAGTCCATCCTAAAGGAAATCAACACTGAATATTCATTGGAAGAACTGATGCTGAAGCTGAAGCTTCAATACATTGGCCACCTGACACAAAGAGCCAATTCATTAGAAAAGACTCTGATGCTGAAAAGATAGAGGGAAGGAGAAGAGGGTGACAGAGGATGAGATGGTTGTATGGCATCACCATGAGTTTGAGCAAATTCCAGGAGGTAGTGAAGGACAGGGATGCCTGGGGTGTGGCAGTTCATGGGGTTGTAAAGAGTCAGACCCAACTTCGCAACTGAACAACAACAACAACAGTTGATGATCAAAAGCCTAGATAAAGTAATTCATCAGGAGTTCGAATTTGCACTTTTCAGAGATCATTCTGGCCATAGTATGTTATCTTAAAAAAGGAATAAATGCCACAGTTACGGGCAACTACTTGAAAATGGCAATCAAAATCAAGTCACAATGATATAAAGATTTACTGGTACTTCATCCTGGTTTGGGGAGAAGGCAATGGCAACCCACTCCAGTACTCTTGCCTGGAAAATCCCATGGACGGAGGAGCCTGGTGGGCTACAGTCCACGGGGTCGCTAAGAGTCAGACACGACTGAGGGACTTCACTTTCACTTTTCACTTTCATGCATTGGAGAAGGTAATGGCAACCCACTCCAGTGTTCTTGCCTGGAGAATTCCAGGGACGGGGGAGCCTGGTGGGCTGCTGTCTATGGGGTTACACAGAGTCAGACACGACTGAAGTGACTAGCAGCAGCAGCAGTATCCTGGTTTGGTCATTTTAATAGTCTAAAAATGAGCTCAAAGGGAAGGAAAAAAAAAAAGAAAACACTGTTTTGGCATACTCTTTCACTGATACTGTTCAATTATTTCAAAAAAATCCTCATTTAAAAAAAATTTTAATTAAAACCTCAGCCCTTAAAGGTTAACAAAAATTTCATTCATCCCCACAGTCAGGATGGATAACTGTAGTCTTAAAAATTGGGTTCCCTCAAAGATTACTTTTTCTTTCCTTTCTCCTCTTTTTTCTCTACTTCCTCCCTTCCTCCCCTTTCCCAAATTGCTTTCTCAATTTTATTTTTCAGGAAGGAAATATCTTGAGCTTAAAAAAAAAAAAGGCAGCCAATCACACATGTAACAAAATTATAAACACTGTGATAAAAGCTGCTTTTATCTGGAAGTTTCCTGAACTGAGGAGTATGTACCCCACTGTAGTAGCCATGGCCAGACCTCTTCCTGGAAGGTCAGATTGCATTTCAGCAATAAATCAAACCCTATCTGTATCACTTGAGAGGAGGCAGAGCAGTGGAGAGAGTAGAACATGAGCTTTGGAGCCTAATCAACCTTGACTGGATGGATTCCCAGCTCCACCACAAAGCGTGTCATCAGTATTACAGTTCCAAGAGGAGAGAGGTACTTCTCAGGCTTTAATGAGCCTTGCAGCCACCTGTGGATTCTGTTAGAATGCAGAATCCGAGGCAGTAGTCTTGGTGTGGGGGCCCGAGATTCTGCTTTTCTGACACACTCCCAAGTAATACCTATGCTGCCAGACCATGCATCACAGGAGCCACTGTTGCTGCCATGAAAGAAAGCTGATCCTTTGTAAGCATTTCCTCAGTGGAACAGAATTCTCCTCACTGGATCACGAGTGAGCACATCAAGTGACATCGTCACTGCCTCCATGATCCCTACTAGTTGAAACCGTTTCTCACATAACTTTGTAATAAGCAGTATCACTTACTCCTTGACCACAGGGTATTTATGGTAACTTACTCCAAGTAATGCTATGTGTGAAAAAAGAGACCCTGCACTGCCCTATGCAAAGAGAAGACAGCAAGAGAGGGTCTGGAAGCCCACCAAGAAGCAGTACTCTTGTCTCCATCCAAGAGAAACCAAGGTTTTACCACAGGGCTGAAGTCTGGGTGGCCCTTTGGGTTTCCAGTCTGCATCAGAGGCACTCACAAAAAAACTGACATTATGATAATTAGTCTCCACAACATGCTTTCAAGGGAGGCCTTATTAGACCCATATTATAGGTGGAGAAACTAGACACGAAGAAGCTATTTTTCCCACCCAAGGCCACCCAGTGTCAGGGATGAAAATGAGGTCAAAAACCAAAAACTAGGAGCAAACCATACTCATCAGAAGCCAGGAGACATTTTCTACAAGGAATGTTAAAGAAAGCTTTTTAATCAGTGCCTAGATATATTTCTTGCAGAAAATATTGTATGGCTTACGCTGAGGAGTTTAAGATCCTACACTCGCAATGCAGGGGACATGGGTTCGATATCTCGTCAGGGAACTCAGACTTCGCATGCCACATGGCACAGCCAAAAAAAAGTGAAAAGTAGAAAAGCACAGAAGAGCTCTAGATAAAATATTCTGTTGTTATAATTTGATGTGATTTTGAATGTATTCATCACCACAAATGTTTTCCACAATCCCCATTTCTCGAATGTCTTTTACTATTACACCTGTGTGACTTTGGGCATGTTATTTAATCTCTCTGTGCCCCCATTTCCTCACCTGTGAAAAACTGGGATAATCCTCCCTTGAGAAAACTGGGGATCTCACCAAGAATGAAATGAGGTCATGTGTGTAAGGAACTTTAGCAGAGTCTGGCGTGTGGTAGATATCACGTGGCAGTTATTCCCGCACAGATAGGGTCACACATCTCCTCTACAATAAGGCAAGTTTGTCCGTGGTAGGAGCCATGGGGTTCACTGCTCTCTGTTCCCCACAAGGCTGGAGTGGCAGTAAACTTGGAGTAGGCTTTAAAAGTAATTTTGTCTGAATCCCAAAGGTCAAGGGATTCTCCATATGACTCAATTCCCTTCCTAAGTTTCATACTGTTCAGTCATATCCCTTTAACTAAATACTTATCATTATATACATGAGATGTCCAGTTTCCAAGAATGTTTTTGTTACCATGATTTCTTCATATTTTATAATCTTCAAAGTGATTTCACAAACATCATTTCACTGAAATCTAATATCAATTCTGTGAAGAAGCAACTCTAAATGTGTTCATTTTGTGGATGGGGAAACTGAGATACTCTGAAATAATTGTCTCCACGTCATATTGATTAATAGTATTAATAACTGCTAACATTTTTGAAAACCCAGTATTAGGTTAAACACAAGAAAATGCTATATTCTACCACTTTAAAGCTTCAAAATAGTAATTTCATATTGTCTAACATAAATGGACTGATGCTAAAGCTGAAACTGCAATACTTTGGCCACCTCATGCGACGAGTTGACTCGCTGGAAATGACTCTGATGTTGGGAAAGGTTGGGGGCGGGAGGAGAAGGGGACGACAGAGAATGAGATGGCTGGATGGCATCACCGACTCTGTGGACATGAGTTTGAGTGAACTCCGGGAGTTGGTGATGGACAGGGAGGCCTGGCGTGCTGTGATTCATGGGATCACAAAGAGTCGGACACAACTGAGTGACTGAAGTGAACTGAACATAAATACTAAGTGTATCTGTCATTTAAACCTCATATCAACCCTATAAAGTAAGAACAACTCCCCATTTTATCAACAAAGGGAATAAAGATTTAGAGGCAAAGACATTTGCCCAAGGTCAAACAGTGGAGCCAGAGTTCAGAGCCCAAACTATTAACAACTCCACTGTATGGCCTAGGAAATGACAGGACTTGCACTGCTAACCGAATCTCTGACTATTAATGTAACATTTTTAGTATTAAAAACATAACATATTCATAGTCACTCTCTGTAACAGCTCCATAAGGGAGAAAAGATCATCCCCATATTGAAAATGAGAAAGCTGAGACTTGGAACAGTTTCATGGCTTGGCCAAAGTCAAACAGCCCTTAAATTTTGGAGTTGAGACTCAAACCAAGGCTGTGCAACTTCAACATTTGGACTCTTGCCATCACATCAGTGCTTCCCAAGTCTCCTGGGGACCTTTAAAAACTGCCAAAATCCCAGTGAGTCTGCAAACAAGTTAAATGACAACCTCTTCCCAAGGTGGCTCAAGTGGTAAAGTAATCCTCCAGCCAATGCAGAAATCACAGGAAAGATGGGTTAGATCCCTGGGTCGGTAAGATCCCCTGGAGGAGGAAATGGCACCCAACTCCAGCATTCTCACCTGGAAAATCCCATGGACAGAGGAGTCTGGTGGGCTATGGTCCATGGGGTCAGCCCAACACGACTGAGCATTTACACACACTTGAAGTAAAACACATGAATGTATAGTTTTTGAAACTTTCCAAGTGACCTCAGTGGGCAAACAAGCTTGGGAGCTGCTGTACTACCCAGGCTCCAACCATCCCCACCCACTTATTGCATCTTCTACTCTATGGTGGCTACAGGCCCTGAAGACTCTGCTATCAGTTTAACCCCACAGTCGTGATCTTAATCGTGTTTTATACAGCATGAGTGTCTGTGTCACAGACACATTCTGCAGAGAGCTCCCAGCAGCAACAAAAACAAGCCAAAGCAATGGGCCAATCTCATTATCTTCCCACTAACAACAATCAGCTGTCACTGAGGCTAAAACAGACAATGGTTCATCGAGGGAGACCTTCCACTCTCCTGAGTATTTAGCTCCAGCCTCAACAGGTACCCTGAAGGGAGACAGCTGAGCATCACTGTAGTCTGGCTGGGGAGTGAGGAGGCAGCTCTGGCCAGTCCCGCGGAGTGCGGCAGCCTCCACCTTCACCATCGCTCCCATTTGCCAGATGCAGGGTCAGGACCCTGCTACTGGATGTGAACAGGGAGGCATGTATTGCCTCCCATTGGGTCCAGTCACCACCAGTTCAGAATCCTTCATCTGTCCGAACTTCACTTATTTTCAAAAATATGCTTCTTTGATTTCTGCAAGCCAAACCCATGGAAAAATAACGGAAACCGAATGCCAGGGAAATGGCGCCAAGGCAAACACATGTGAGCCCTGAAATAACAGGAGATACTGTGGTCACGTCTGACCTTCTGAACTGTGCTACGGGTTGAAGCAAAAACAGCTCTTGCTGCCGCTTATGGGGTGCATGGTAATGCTAGTTTATTTGTAATGCAGAAGAACTTCGGTTTAGCGAGATTGCCTTTTGAAACTTGGACTCGGCCAAGGGGCCAGAAATAATATCCTTTTGAGGAATGACTGTTTTGTTTTTTCTTAAAAAAAAAGACCACCCTTCACCTCTGGAATCAACACAAGCCCAGAATCTCCTGATTTTTATCTGTCAAATGATTAATATCTAAGACTCCCAGAGCTTCTACAAATGTTTCTCTTCTGATTATGGCAATATTTTGGTGCAGTCTAACATAGAAGCAGGAATGCAAGTTCACTTGTTGATTTCAGCAGCCTGCAAGAGATAAATGTGGAAGGGCCCAGATGGGAATATAAAATGATGACTTGGGGTCAAAAGTGAATACACAGAAGGCTCCTGGATCCCACATTAACCAGTTCAGGCTCCAGTAGTAAAGCAGTCTCAGACCCACTAAAAGGCTGCCAACAGTTACATTCTCAGTAGTTGTATTCTGGGCACACAAAGCAAGTTACCCAGAGGAATTTGCTCCATGTTAACGTTACCAAGAAAAGACCACAAGCTACAGAGTTCATGCAAATGAAGACTGGTTCCCATGGAAGAGATTAAAACAATTGCCAAGCTTGCCTAAGAATGAAATACACATTTTCACGTAGTTTTTTGGGTAATATTCTCTTCCTTTAGTTACATCATTTGCTACATATCCAGATGTGTCTTAAAGAGAAAAAAATACATGGTAAAGCTAGCTTTATTGTAATTATCATGGGGAAAACACCCTATAAAAGAAGTAATACAAATATTTTGTGGTGCTGTATGTTCAAGTGTAATTACTTTTCGTGTTAATATATTTAATCCTCACAAATAGAGATAGCTATTAACGGCCAGAAATTCTATTGACATTTTTATTTAAATGGAACCATATTTATCAATCTTTTCACCTGTTCTTTCTCTTGCTAGGAAATCAAAAAATCAAAGCATTGTTCAAGAATTTTAAAAATCCCCCTAAAAAAACATTTCTCCTGTATTTTCTTCTACAAAGTTCCAGTGTTCATTTTTCATATTTAGGTTTATAATTTATCATGAATTTACTTTGGAACATGTGGGGTAGGAATCAAATATATTTTTCCCGAAAGGATAAACCAATTTTTCTAGTAGCATTTATTCCTGGTACCACCATCCTTTCCACATGAATAATGTCACATTCCTTATATGTCAGGTTTACCTATCAGTGTGGGTTGGCTTCTGGGCTCTGTTCTGTTTATTCCTGTCATGACACTATACAATCTTAATAGCTATAGCTTTATAGCAAGTTTACATCCGATAGAAGAATTCCAACACCCTCCTCACCAATCTTGTCTATTTTATTTGATACCAAAATTTATATCACTTTTAGGATGACTTGATTAAGTTCCAGGAAAAACTGTATTGAGGTTTTCGCTATAATTTGCAAGTTAATTTGGGGGAATTGATATCTTCTTGATACTGAGTTATCACATCAATGAACAAGGTATGTTTCTCCACTTCTGTTGCCTTTTTACCCCTGATTAACAGAAAGAGCCTTTGTCCTATACCTGATTTTAAAGCAAAAGATTTTAACATGTCATCCTTAAAAAATGTTTGCTGTAGATTTTTAGTACATGCCCTTATTAACTGAGCAAGTTTCCTTCTACTTCTATGTTCCTAAGTTTTTAATCATGGCTAGGTATTGAATTTTATCAAACCCTGTTGATATTTTTCTCCTTTCATCTTTTTAATATCAACTCATCTTTGCATTTCTATGATCAGTTCAGTTCAGTCGCTCAGTCGTGTCCGACTCTCTGCGACCCCATGAATCACAGCACGCCAGGCCTCCCTGTCCATCACCAACTCCCGGAGTTCACTCAAACTCATGTCCACAGAGTCGGTGATGCCATCCAGCCATCTCATTCTCCGTCGTCCCCTTCTCCTCCCACCCCCAACCTTTCCCAGCATCAGAGTCTTTTCCAGTGAGTCAACTCGTCGCATGAGGTGGCCAAAGTATTGCAGTTTCAGCTTTAGCATCAGTCCCTCCAATGAACATCCAGGATTGATCTCCTCTAGAATGGACTGGTTGGATCTCCTTGCAGTATAAGGGACTCTCAAGAGTCTTCTCCAACACCACAGTTCAAAAGCATCGATTCTTCGGCGGTCAGCCTTCTTCACAGTCCAACTCTCACATCCATACATGACCACGGGAAAAACCATTGCCTTGACTAGACGGACTTTGGTTGGCAAAGTAATGTCTCTGCTTTTTAATATACTATCAAGGTTGGTCATAACTTTCCTTCCAAGGAGCAAGCGTCTTTTAATTTCATGGCTGCAATCAGCATCTGCAGTGATTTTGGAGCCCAAAAAAACAAAGTCTGACACTGTTTCCACTGTTTTTCCATCTATTTCCCATGAAGTGATGGGACCAGATGCCATGATCTTTGTTTTCTGAATGTTGAGCTTCAAGCCAACCTTTTCACTCTCCTCTTTCACTTTCATCAAGAGGCTTTTGAGTTCCTCTTCACTTTCTGCCATAAGGGTAGTGTCATCTGCATATCTGAGGTTATTGATATTTCTCCCAGCAATCTTGATTCCAGCTTGTGCTTCTTCCAGCCCAGCGTTCCTCATGATGTACTCTGCATATAAGTTAAATAAGCAAAGTGACAATATACAACCTTGACGTACACCTTTTCCTATTTGGAACCAGTCTGTTGTTCCATGTCCAGTTCTAACTGTTGCTTCCTGACCTGCATACAAGTTTCTCAAGAGGCAGGTCAGGTGGTCTGGGATTCCCATCTCTTTCAGAATGTTCCACAGTTTATTGTGATCCACACAGTCAAAGGCTTTGGCATAGTCAATGAAGCAGAAATAGATGTTTTTCTGGAACTCTCTTGCTTTCTCCATGATCCAGCGGATGTTGGCAATTTGATCTCTGGTGCCTCTGCCTTTTCTAAAACCTGCTTGAACATCTGGGAGTTCACGGTTTACATACTGCTGAAGCCTGGCTTGGAGAATTTTGAGCATGACTTTACTAGCGTGTGAGATGAGTGCAATTGTGCGGTAGTTTGAGCATTCTTTGGCATTGCCTTTCTTTGGGATTGGAATGAAGACTGACCTCTTCCAGTCCTGTGGCCACTGCTGAGTTTTCCAAATCTGCTGGCATATTGAGTGCAGCACTTTCACAGCATCATCTTTCAAGACTTGAAATAGCTCAACTGGAATTCCATCACCTCCACTAGCTTTGTTAGTAGTGATGCTTTCTAAGGCCCACTTGACTTCACATTCCAAGATGTCTGGCTCTAGGTCAGTGATCACGTTATCGTGACTATCTTGGTCGTGAAGATCTTTTTTGTACAGTTCTTCTGTGTATTCCTGCCACCTCTTCTTAATATCTTCTGCTTCTGTTAGGTCCATACCATTTCTGTCCTTTATCGAGCCCGTCTTTGCATGAAATGTTCCCTTGGAATCTCTAATTTTCTTGAAGAGCTCTCTTGTTTTTCCTCTTCTGTTGTTTTCTTCTATTTCTTTGCATTGATCCACTTTTATTTTAATATTATTAATATTCTAGTATTCTGCTTATAAGCACATTTAGTGGACTGGCCAAAAATGTCATTTGGCTTTTCCATAAGTTATGGGAAAACCCAAATGAACTTTTTGACCAATAAAATATTTGCAAATGTAGCTGGTTTATAATCTTCTTTTCTTATACTTTGTTTGAGTTGGAAAATGTTCCCTTTTCTTCTATTTTTTGGTAAAATGGTTATTAGTCTGCAATTATCTGTTCCTTGAATGATTAGTCCAACTCATCTGGTCTTATGGAGGGTTAGTGGGTTAATTTTCAACGACTAGTTCCATTTCTTTACTTGTGAAGTTTGTACTCCTGTTTCCATTTTTTCTTGAGATAGTTTTGATGTCATTTTCTATCTGAAATTTGATGTCATATTTTTCTATTTGAAATTTCTGTCTTTTCAAATTTATGGGCATAATATCCTCTTTTTATCTTTATGATATCTGTAGTTATAACTCCTTTTTCATTTCTAATATTGTTGGTGAATTTTTTTTTAAGTTTTGCTAAATTAGTTTTTATTTCAAAGCAACAGTTGGACTGAACACTGTGCTCCACCCAGATTCAGTAGGGTCCTTTAACCCTTCTAGATTCAGGGTGGTTTTGCTTCCAATGCTCAGTCATGTTCAACTCTGCAACCCCATGGACTATAGCCCACCAGGTGCTTCTGTCCATGGAATCCTCCAGGCAAGAATACTGGAGTGGGTTGCCATTGCCATTTCCTTCTCCAGGAGATCTTCCTGAGCAGGGATAGAACCTGAGTCTCCTACACTGCAGACGTATTCTTTACCATCTGAGCTACCAGACCAGCAGCTAAAACTCTTCCACAGAGGACTGTCTTCAGGCTGCTGAAGCCACTTTGCCAACCTATGCAGAGCAACCAAAGTGTCTGGGAACCCAAATCCACTCCAGTTAACCCTTAGCCAATAACCGACAGTTGTGGGAATATGGAAACACAACCCCACCTTCACCCACAATCAAGAGAAGTGGCTCTGGAGCATAACTCATACTTCTGAAGCCCACTGTGGGATAAGGCTGAAGCTGTTTTCTGTGGAACCTGGACTGAGGTTGCACCCTTGTTTAGCTTCTTTTCCCCTGACTGATTTTCACTGCTCCCTCACATTCTTCTCTGGGTGCATTTCCGTAGTAAATCAAGGACACACTTGTCTTCAACTCAGGGTTTGCTTTGAAGGAACACAATAAGATAGAGTTTAAGTTCTCTGTATTGTGTTTTGTTTTCTGTGACTTTCATTAATGCATTTCCTCTTTATTACTTTTTTCCATTGTTCTTGGCAGAAGGTATTTTCTTGAATGGATGCTTAGCTCCTTCATTGTTAGCCTCTTTTTCTAATATGATCCTTTCAGGTTATAAATTTCACTCTAAGCACTGCTTTAGCTACATCCCAGAAGCTTTCATATGGTTACATTTTCAGTTTTTTAGGTGCAAATGTTCCTCATTGTCATGATTATTTCCTCTTTGTGAAATCATTAGTGCTGGTTACTGACATGTCCAGCTCTCCTCTTTGGTCAGGTCCCTATCCCAAAGTCAGCCATGGCAATGGAGGTCCTTTGGCCAACATGAGTGGAAGTAATGGGTGTCATGTTGGGGCAGAAAATTTTAATAGTCACATACCCTCCCCTCCCGGAGAAGGCAATGGCAACCCACTCCAGTACTCTTGCCTGGGAAATCCCATGGACAGAGGAGCCTGGTAGGCTGCAGTCCGTGGGGCCTCTAAGAGTCGGACACAACTGAGCAACTTCACTTTCCCTTTTCACTTGCATGCACTGGAGAAGGAAATGGCAACCCACTCCAGTGTTCTTGCCTGGAGAATCCCAGGGACGGGGGAGCCTGGTGGGCTGCTGTCTGTGGGGTTGCACAGAGTCGGACACGACTGAAGTGACTTGGCAGCAGCAACCCTCCCCTCCACTGCAGCAACTGATTCTATGCCAGGTGGCAGAAGCTCAATCAGCTTGGGTCTCAGAGTGAGGAAAATGGGAAACAGAGCTCCCAGCTGACTTACACTAGAAATGTACCATAAATGGGAAGTAAACCTCCATTGTTTTAAGATCTTGAGATATTTTAGGTCTGTGCATTATTGTGGCATAATTTGCACTAATCTGACTCTTGCAACTACCACAGTCTACAGAAGTGTTTTTCCTTCTCTCTAATTTTCAAATGTATAAAGCATCCTTTTTTTTCAAGTTTATACCTTATTGGAGAATGGTCAGAGAATATATCCTATATGATACTAAGTCTTTGGTATTTGATGAGATTTCCTTTGTGGGCTAGAAAACCGTCAGTTCTGGGGTCGTATATATGTGGTGCTAGTGGTAAAGATCCTGCCTGCCAATGCAGGAGACATAAGAGATACGGGTTCGATCGCTGGGTCAGAATCAGAATCTGCCTTGTAACACAGTCCAGGTGATTTGTATGGACCTTGAAATTTGAGAAGCCCTCAACTAGGGAACAGCAGCTTCCCAGGTGGCTCTAGTGGTAAAGAACCCACCTGCCAGTGCAGGTAGACGTTAAGAGTTGAGGGTTCGATCCCTGGCTCTGGAAGATCCCCTGGAGGAGGGCACAGCAACCCACCGCAGTATTCTTGTCTGGAGAATCCCATGGACAGAGGAGCCTGACAGGCTATAGTCCATAGAGTTGCACAGAGTTGGACACGACTGAAGTGACACAGCAGTTGTTCAAACCTTCAATATTTTTACTAGTTTCTGACTTTAAATCTATCAATTACCGAGAGATGTTTTTATAAACCTAAAACCTATAAATTTTCAAGTTTTCCTTTATAAATCAATTGCTTTCTGCATTAAATTATGTGTAAACAAAGGGTGAATTATTTATGTTTGAACATAAAGTTAACTTCTTTAATAATGCATTTTGTCTTAAAATCTAGTTGTAAAAGTGGTTGCTTCTGAAGTTATCACTGCCTAGGATATCACTGGCTTGAGGTCCCTTCATATAGTGATGTCTCAGCTGGGCATGTGTGGCAGGCACATCCAGGACCACTCATATTGATAAATTCAAGTTCTAAACCCATGTGCGATAGGCCTCTCTTCCTTGTCATCTTTCTGTACTGAGGGTTGATTTTTCTCTACTTCCCGTGAGTGACAGTATAACTCTTTGGCAGTTTCAGCTTTAGGAAGGGGAATTAGTTCCAATTCTTCAGCTCAGGCAGGCTCACCATGGGCTCCTCTCCCATCCCTACATCCCCACATGTAGCCACAGCAGCAGCCCATAATCTTTCTCCTTTGGTTTTCACAGCCCTGCTCTCTTCTCCCCCTTAGGACTTTATTTACTGTAACTAGTACTTTTAAGAGTTTTCCATTAGGAGGATGTTAGGTTATCTACTAGTGCCAGCAGAACTAGAAGTTGTCTTAATTATATTTTATAACTGCATGTCGATAACATTTTTGCCTTTCTAAGATCAGTAGGCTGAAAGCAGGATTTCTGATAGGACAGAGAAAAGAGAACTGTATTCCTGTCATTTGGAGGATCTTTTTAGTCTATCATCTCCAAAAAAGAGGATAATAATTACTATCACACCCTAATTTTTTTTCTCTTTATGTTTTCCCTGTCCCTCTGTTTTTCCCTGGAGGCAAAAACTAGAAATAGGAGCTTCAGAAAGCTCAGAAGGTTAATCAGTGAAAGAATACTGCTGATGATAACAACAGAATTAATAATGAATTGACATTTATTAATATTTAAATAAGGCTTTCATGGTGGCTCAGTGGTAATGAACATGCCTGCCAAGGCAGGAGTTGCATGTCTGATCCCTGGGTCAGGAAGATCCCCTGGAGAAAGGAATGGCTACCCACTCCAGTATTCTTGCCTGGAGAATTCCATGCCCAGAGGAGCCTGGCTGGCTACAGATTTAAATAAGCCAGGGCCTGAACAAATGCTTTACACACGTTCTTTCATTGAACCTAGAAACCTTATGAGCGACTGGACCTGAAGATGCTAAGCAATCTGCTCAGGTCCACACACTTAGGATGTGGTAAAGATCCCAGTTTTAGTCATCTGAAGCCAGAGGCTGCCATGGCCTGCACTCTTCCTCCAGCGTTCCAATTTGAATGTTGAAATTGCTATTCTTTACTTAATACCCCTTTATCTTCTTACCCCAACACAACATCTGCTCAACCTTTTCACTCCTTCCCTTGTTAGAAAGGCAAAGGAATATGATGCAAATACAGGATTCTGGAGGATAACTCTTGACTGCACTGCAAGACCCCAATTCAGGTGACACCTCCTCCAGGAGGTTTCCGTGGTTGCCTGCAGGGTAGTTCAGTAACCTTTCTGGGGTTCCTGTAAGCATGCAAACTACAGTTTCTGTGAGCCTTTCCTATTGGTCTTTGATCATCCTGACTGTTGAGACAGTCACCTGCTCTTTTTTGTATCTCAAGCACATAGCACAGGTCCTGGCACATAGGAGACACTTGGTAAACACTTGATGAGTGAATGACTGAAAATTATCTTTCAGAGAAATGTATATATATTTATATTTCAGCTGGAGTTGGTGATGGACAGGGAGGCCTGGCATGCTGTGATTCATGGGGTCGCGAAGAGTCGGACACGACTGAGCGACTGAACTGAACTAAACTGACTGAAATATATTTCCAAAGATGTAGATGTTTATTATTCTTTAAAAAAAAATTTATTCTCCTCATGTCCTGAAAACATTCAACAATCTCTCTAGAGATGCATATTTTTCTGATTTATATGTTAAGTCTGTTTCAAAATTGCTAAGCTGTCACAAGACAAGTGTGGATGTACCTAGAGTCTATGACCTTACCCTGCGCAGTGTTTTCCCGGGCCTGGGGTGGTCTGCTGCCTCCTGGCTTCAGTTCTTACTACGTGTCTCCCATCCAGTTCTGAGGAACGTTCTGTTTCGCCCTGTGCCCAAGGATTGCTCTCCCCATTGTGACAGCATGACAACCAGATGGTGCTTCCTCTGTGGGTGGCCACTCCAGGAAACCCTGGGAGTTTTTGCAAACTGATGCATTTATCCTGAAAGCAGTGTTTTGGCATGTTTGTATTCTCTCTGTTCCAAAAGGCAACTTTCACACGAATGCCCTTCTTTAAAAAAAACGGAACAAACCCAGGCACAGGTATAAATCCACCTGCCCATGGCTGACCCTGCAGGCTTGCTTCCCACTCATTAAAGGTTTCCCGCTCATTAAAGGTGATGAACCGTCTGGCTTTCTCAGAAATCGCATCAAGATGTCTCAGTCACCCGACTTCTATTAAACCATGCCATGCTTCGTGCGCCAAAGCCTGGCTGGAACCATTCCTCTTCTGAAAAAAAAAAAAAGAAAAGAAAAACCACATATACTCAGGAACTCAGTTCTTCTTAATTGGCCCCAGATGGGATGTGTTAGTATCCCTCCTCTCATTCCATCATAAATCCTTGTAATTAAATAACAAATACTTATTACTCTTGCGCACGCAGAAGCCAGAAGCAGCTTTTCTCAGCATAGAAAAGCAAGGGGTGGGAGCTGAGAAGATAGGGATGAGCAAAGTGGTAGTTTTTTCACACTCAGCTGAAGTAGAAAGGTTAAGGTGAGCACAGCAGGCTTGTCTGAGGAAGCTCACTGATATTAAGTTTCTGCTCTGTTGGTTGATCAGAGAAAAGAAAGCTGCATGGTTAAGAGCATGGACCTTGGTCAGACAGATCTTGCTTTGAACCCTATCTCTGCCACCATGTAGTTGCTGTGTGAGGTGAGGCAAACCACCTAACCTCTCTGAACATCAGTCTGCTCATCAACAGAGTGATGAAAATAATTCTTCCTACATCACAGGGTTGTTATAAACATTAAATGAGAAATCCATTAGGCCATAGGCACAGTCTTCTCCAGTACCACAATTCAAAAGCATCAATTCTTTGAACTGTAGAGCTGGAGAAGATTCTTGAGAGTCCCTTGGACAGCAAGGAGATCAAGCCAGTCAATCCTAAAAGAAATCAACCCTGAATATTCATTGGAAGGACGGATGCTGAAGCTGAAGCTCCAGTACTTTGGCCACCTCATGCAAAGAGCAGACTCATTGGAAAAGACCCTGATGTTGGGAAAGATTGAGGGCAGGAGGAGAGGGGAGAAACAGAGGATGAGATGGTTGGATGGTATCACTGACTCAACGAACATGAGTTTGAGCAAACTGAGGGAGATAGGGAAGGACAGGGAAGCCTGGCGTGCTGCAGTTGATGGGGTTGCAAAGAGTCAGGCACGACTTGGTGACTGAACAACAGTCGGCACAGTGCTTATGCCAACAATAGGCACAGTAGTTGAAACATAGTAACTATAATTAATCATCCCATGCAATAAGAGCTATTGTTATTATTATTTAAGGAAAACAGAACCAGTTCCATATAAAGAGGACATGGACGATTTTGTGAATCTGCACAAATTCACACAAAGTGAATTTGCACTTCGGAGCCCACAGACCAAAATAGTTTCTCATCCATGGTCTTATCCTGATGCCTATCCCTCCCCATGAAAAAGCCACCACCTAAGGGCCTTTTCAAGACATATGTTTGACTAGATTAAGAAATTATGAGGACTTTCCTGTGGTGCAGTGGTTAAGAATCTGCCTTCCAATGTGATCTCTGGTCAGAGAACTAAGATCCTACAAGCCACAGGGCAACTAAGCCTGTGTACCACAACTACCGAGCCCATGTGCCACACCTAAGACCCAAAACAGCCAAAGAAATAAATATTAAAAAAAAATTGTGACGCTGAGACAGGCAGATAAAGCAAGAGCTATTTTACACATTATAAAGGATTTCTTAAGGGGACCAAAACTCCTTAACGGCCAGGGTCACACTGGATAGAGCTGGCTGCTGAGAGACCCAGACAGAGGATGGGTAAGTTTCGATGAGGGAAAAGGGCCAGAAAGAGGTCATGAATGGCTCAAGGCACAGAAAACGCTGCAAAGGGAAACGCTGGAGATTAAGTCACCTGTGGACCATACAATTTAAAGCGCAGAATGGTGCTGAAAGGGGGCTCGGAAGAGAAGACTGGAGTCCAACTTTGCCAATATAAAAACTTTGCTTTAGGTGAGAACTCAAGAAAAGACAAATATTTCGGAAACTGGAGCCATTTCTAAGATTCCTATTGAATGATCTGACTGAGCAAAAATTCATGAGTAATCATGAATCCTCATCCTGTATTTCATTTTAGGCTTAAGTCAGGCTACATATAAGAAAGAAATGCAGGAAATCTTAAGCCCCTGTAGTGAAATGAACTAACGTCCTGATGACTGCCCTGGTATACCGCAGCCCATCCAATCTCTGGACCTTGCCCCAAGTTTATTCCTCAAGTCAGGAGCTGGAGGTTACTCTTCTGCAGGAAGAACTACCACAGGAAAAGAGAACCACCAAGCCCAAGGCCTGAACAATTCAGCTGCCCAACAATATGTATTGTGTTCATATTCTATTCAAGACAAAGGAATTATTCCCAGTGAGTAAAACTGGATTAGTAGATAAAAGCCATTGGGAGGTGACTTGATCCAATATCAGCAGAGGCATCTTAACAGTAAGAAATGTTCAAAGTATAGGCTACAAAGTATTATGATTCCCATCATCAAATGTGTCTCAAGCAGAGGCTGGCTTGTAGAAATTCAGACTTTAAAGTGGAAATTGGAATCAATGAAATTAAAGTTTCCTTCCAATTTCCCAGCCCTATAAAATAGATGGTATGGCCTCCAATTACAACAAACTTACAGTTTAGCCAAGAAAGGCGAAATTGTGGAAATGTTAGCAGATCCAGACTGAAGCTCTAAAAACTCAGGACAGTAATTCCTAAAAGGAGCTCTCCAGGGAATATTCAAGACAAACCTGAAATTCCTTCCCACCTACAGAAGCAATAATTAGACTGGATTCCTGGTAGTGAGGATAAAGATGAAGTACACATTTGATTCAGAGTCAGAGAAATTAGTCTACAAACCCTCAGGCAGTGCCCACCAGATTCTTACTTAAACGAAGTGCAGAGCCTAATGCTTGCCAATAAAAAAAATAATAATAACCTCAAATAAACAGTAGGTTGATCTGCTTGGATTCTGTTTTCTGTGTTTGTACACCCTATGAATCTATTGTCAATATTTTGCTTTGCAAGAAATTAGAATTCCAAGTCGTGGCTTTCCAAACTTAACTTTTAGATCAGAAGATGGAATCTGTGACCTCATGATTTCTCAGGGGGGTTAAAATCATTCATTCTTTATTTCTGACAGTGTCTGAGGAGTAGAAAAAGCATTCTTCTTCCTCCTAAGATGCATCAGCTTGAAACAGGAGCTGGAGATAAGAGTTAACTAGGGCCTTGTTACTTAGCATGGTCCACAGACCAGCAGCCTTGGTATCACCAGCTCCTCCCACTCACAACCCCACCTCCAGGTCTGCTGAATCAGAATCTGCCTTGAACCACAGTTCAGGTGATTTGTGTGGACCTTGAAATTTGAGAAGCCCTCAACTAAGGAACAGCAGCTTCCCAGGTGGCCCTAGTGCTAAAGTGCCTGTCAGTGCAGGGAGACAGAAGAGATGCGGGTTCAATCCCTGGGTCAGGAAGATCCCCTGGAAGAGGGCACAGCAACCCACCGCAGTATTCTTGCCTGGAGGATCCCACGAACAGAGGAGCCTGGCAGACTACAGTCCATGGGTTTGCACAGACATGACTGAAGTGACTTAGCATGTACTCATGCAACTAGGAAACAGTGATCCTGTTTCCCACTTTCTGACCTTCACTATCTGAAAGCTTTAAGAAGAAACAGTGGCCTCTGGAAAACAAAACGGGAGAAAATTACTCCTATTGTAATCATTAATGGAATCATTGATCAAGCCACTTATATTGTTATAGTAAATTTCCTACACTGCTAACATGGTACAGTTGTGCTTGAAGTGGGCTGGCAGAAACTCTGGTTTGTTCTGACCCAAATCAGCTGATTAGTCTCAGCTTGTTATTAGACTTCAGTGGAAAGGATAGAAAAACCTCCAACAAGGGCCTCAACAAGGAAAGGCAGCTGTTTCTCATTCATTCTGCAATGAATGAGCCTATAACAGGATTCATCCTTTATAACCTGCAGTCTCCTGCTTCCCTGTCAGCAGAGAGGGATGCCTTCCGGCGAGGGTCACCCCTGAGATGTCAAGAGTCACAGTGAGGGCTTGGATGTGCCAGTGGAGGGGAGCTTTTTAAGCCTCCAGGTAATAGAAATATACAAAACAAAAGTAAAGTGTTTCTTAGAACCCTTCCTCAATTCCAAAAGGCCTCAGATCACAGCCTTTAGGTCTAACAGAAGATCTAACAGAGGATCTAACAGAAGCTTTTCAGGAGGAATGATGAATATTCCTTATGTAAGTCACAGACATGCCCCCGTTTTGAAAATGTAAAGTTGGGGAAGTCAGAATTTGTAGGACTACATCTCAGAATCCAGAGGATTCAGTAGACCAGTGCTCAACAATTTGATTGGCCAGGTTTTCTCATGGATATTAGTAATTCAGTCTTTAGATGGCTCCCTGCAAGTGTATCGGAGAAGGCAATGGCAAGCCACTCCAGTACTCTTGCCTAGAAAATCCCATGGATGGAGGAGCCTGGTAGGCTGCAGTCCGTGGGGTCGCTAAGGGTCAGACACGACTGAGCGACTTCACTTTCACTTTTCACTTTCACACATTGGAGAAGGAAATGGCAACCCACTCTAGTGTTCTTGCCTGGAGAATCCCAGGGATGGGGAAACCTGGTGGGCTTCAGTCTATCGGGTCACACAGAGTCGGACACGACTGAAGTGACTTAGCAGCAGCTGCAAGTGTATATGATGTTCACCGTTTTGTGCAGGCATCTGTTTTGCTGTGAGACTGAAATACAACCCAAAGAACTGCCAAGAAAGAGAAATATCAAGACTCTACTTTCTCCAAAGAAATCTCAATTAAAAAGTCAGTAAGTCTGAGTTTCACGCTCCTGCAAAACTTTGCTTTTTGTGAACTAGGGCCTGAGTCTGGTCACCTTGATAAAGAAAGACCGTCTGACCATGGGTGTGCATGTGTGGGGGTGGTCAGAAGCAGAGAAACTGAGGTCCTAAAAGGGGACAAAAATTGTCCCGCAAACACAGTGAGTCAATGAAATTCTGATTCCTTTAAGGTGTAAGGTCAGTGTCTTTCCCTCTATCATACCTCCTCCTTCAAGCCACCCTAGGTTTTCTGGGGTCCAACACTCAAATTCCTTAAATGAGTAAGAGTCCTCTCTCTCTCACTAGCCCCAGCCTGGAGAAAAGCACACCAATTAAGAACTGCAGGGAGTACCATCAGGAAATCCAGAGTCAGAGTTCTCAGTGCTGCCAAAGTTAGACAATGCACTTCCCCATCCTGCCTGGGTACAAAATCCTCAACCAGCCACCACCACATGGCACAGAATGTACAATGAGTCACTTTGCTGCTGAGGGAAAAGCACTTTCTTCCTATGGCCCTCTTGAAAGTGTTCTACCTTTTTTTTTTTTAACTTTCCAATTAATTGTGGAAAACCTTTGTGTTTATGTAAAAACTAAATTTACAAAAGACGATGTCAGAAGGAAGAATCTTTAATGCTGAGTAGGGACTTCCTGCAAGAGCAATTCTGAGAGAGACGTTCACAGCAATAAAGGCTTACCTCAAGAAACAAAAAAAATCTCAAATAAACAATTTATACACCTAAAGAAATGAGAGTTGACTCAATGGAAAAGAGTCTGATGCTAGGAGGGATTGGGGGTGGGAGGAGACGGGGACGACAGAGAATGAGATGGCTGGATGGCATCACCAACTCGATGGACATGAGTTTGAGTGAACTCCAGGGGTTGGTGATGGAGAGGGAGGCCTGGCGTGCTGTGATACGTGGGGTCACAAAGAGTCGGACACAACTGAGCGACTGAACTGAACTGAGGGACTTCATGGCAGTCTGCTGGTTAAGACTTCGCCGCCCAATGCAGGGGGTATGGGTTCAGTTCCTGGTCGGGGAGCTAAGACCCCACATGCCTCTTGGCCAAAAAAGCAAAACATAAAATAGAAGCAATATTGTAACAAATCCAATAAAAACTTAGAAGTTCCACATCAAAAAAAAAAAATCTGTCACCATAAGCCCTGGTCACATTTGCTTTTATAGGCATTTATCTGCATTTTTAAAAAGGAAAGGAAAAATCTAAGTGGCTAAGGGCAAAAGCTTTTGGAATTCCTCATAGAGGTCTCAGGCTTTCCTGGAGACACATCACTGGTTTTTCTTTCCCCTGAATCCTAAAGCTCCCTCTAGTGACGAAGAACTCAACACTGTCTACAGGTGGGGAGAATAAATGTTTCTCTAAAGCCTCTTGCTTGTTCTTGATTTCACCTGGAAGTTTCTATGGCAGTTTACACATGTGTCTCATCATTTGCCATGAAAACTGTAGGAAGGAGGAACTATACTGTTCTTTCCTCCCGTTTAATAGATAAGTAAACTGAGGCTCAAGACTTGTACAAGGTCACTTGGCTGATAATTAGAGGACCTGGGCTCCAGTTCCAGTTTCCTGGGTTCTGCTGCTTTCCTCGCGTTCTGGGCCAATTGTGTAAACTTATCAATGAATATTCTCCTAGAAAGCACTCACGGAAACACTTTCAAGGATTTATAGCAGTGATTCTAGACTGCCTAGGTCCTTTGAGAACCTGATGTGCACTGTGGGCCCATACCTACACATTTTTCCATACAACATCAAGAAATCCTTGGACCACCCTGAAGGGGATCCACTAACTTTCAAGGACCCCAAGGACCCCACATTAAGAAGCTATCGACATCACCAGGGTATAATCTTGAGCTGTCAAGAACTCAAGGAGTATGAACTTTGAAGTTCTTGACTCTTTCCCTTCCCTGTTTTCCAGGCTCATCCAGTTATCACTTTAGCACTGTTCAGAGTATTTAAGAGGATTGAAAAAAATTTGCTAACATTTAAGGAAAAGCCTGTGGATGCTGCCATCAAGGCATTCTAACATTCCCACAGGCATGCCTGGGATTAGTGGCAAACTGAGATGTTTCTAGGAAAGTAGCAATTTGAAAGCATTTTTTTTTTTTTTAATATAAGAGCATACCACAGTCTCACCGGCTGGCTCTGCGGAGAGTCTAAACAAGCAACATGGTAAATACATGAAGAGCTTTTGTCAGTGAAACAAAAACCAGTACTGCCTCCAAATTATTAACTCTTTTCATCCTGGCATTTCTAATGACTTTGGAGAAGGCTGAATGAACAGTAATGGTTTCTGTGTTCACTTAAGTCTCTTCCACTTAAGCTCCAGGAGGGTGGGGACCATGTGTCTATTGATCATATTCCCAGCATCCAACATGGCCCCCAACCCTAATACACACTCAGCAGATAGTTAATGAATGAATATATGGATGGTCCTCATTGAGTCAGTCCCTCTTGGAAACTGCTCATTTCCCTCCCTAATGAATCAGTGGCCTCTGGTTTCCTGAGACATTCCCTAGAACACTCCACACAGGCAACCTCAGGTTCCAGATACTTGGCTGCTCTTAGGAAAATTCTGTTCTCTATTCTGGGACCTACCACAGGCTGGACTGGGAGACAGACAAACCTAAGCAATAACAACAGCTTCCCACCTTAACCCTTCTAGAAAGGGTGTCACAGTTTTTAATCAGCACTTCTATATGTAACATCCATAAAATATTAGGTTTGATGTGCTAATTGCTTTTTATTAATAAGCATTAAAACAAAAGCAACACTATTAAAATGAAAAAACCTTTGCATTAAAACAAACTCATAACTGTTACAGTCTTAAAAATGACTCTCCCTTTGTACTCAAGAAAATTGCCTCCAAGTGTCATCAGTTCCATAGCTGCTCCACTTTGTGCGAGACCATCCTAAACCTTCACTGCCCTCCCCAGGCCTTCTACACAAACCTCCCCTTTCATTCCCAGAAGGCTCCCCCACCTCCTACTTTCTTAAAAAGGGTCCATCGGACTTGAATTCCATCAAGCATCTCCTCGGACCTTCCCACTCCACACACACCCCTGAGATCACACTGCAACTGCTCTCATCCTTGCTTCTTCCTGCTTTGCTCCCAGAAGAGGAGTTACCCTTCTTTCTGCCCACTTGTGTGCAGAAGCCCATCCCACTGCATTGCCTCAAGGATCTTACCCACAAATTAACTTCACTTTTGCTAATATCTAAATTATTATAATTTGTGAAATGCAGCATGCGTTCAGAAGCACATAAGCATATCTCTTCGGGTTAAATAGTAAAATACAAGAATGTGTGTGCTTTATCACTCGGGTTAACAGAGTACCTAGTACCTTCAAACATACGCTGTCTCCATTGTCTCTCTCTCCCATTTAAGAGTCCACTCTGGCTTTTCTTTTTGTGGTTTTAATGCCTACATATGTATGTATGTACATATATATGTAGACTTAATCAAGGTATTACTTAAGTTTTGCTTAGGTTTAAATTTTATGTAAATAGAACCATACTAATTTATATTCTGTGACTCACTTCTTGTATTCAATATTCTGTTGAGATTTACCCATTTTGGTGTGCACAGTAATAGCTATTTATTTTTGCTTCTTGTTTATTTCATGACTAATCTTCAAGGTTCCTTCGTTTTTATTTCTGTAGAATATTCCATTACATGACTAATCTACAGTTTATTGTGGTACTGTTGTTGGATATCTGAGCTGTTTTCAGATATTGTTTTTATTGTGTTATTATAAGCAATACTATTTAGACATTCTTGTGATTGCGTCCTATCACATATTAAGTATCTTTTTAGTGGCTTTCAAGAAATTTTAACACAACTCCTAAAAAAGACATTTTATAACATACTCTGAAATAATTAATAGGATAAAAATCCCTACTGTGAGCAATCCAAGAAATCCACAAAACTATCCATAACCTATCAGCAATGCATTCTGATTATTTCTACTCCGTTCTGTTTAATTCTGTCATATTCTCTAGGTTTCTGTTTGTTTGTTTTAAAAGAACTGGTTCACCCACCAATGTGATCTGAGCTTGATCAAGAAAAATTAAAACTGTATTATGACATATACCTAGGAGTAACTGCTGGGTTGCAAAGCATGTACATGTTTCAACTTTCCTATGTAATGATAAATCATGTTCCAATGGCACTTTCTCAGTTTATTGACTAGTAGGCCATGTAAATTACATTGTTCCCTGCCCTTCCTAATTTAGTGACAAGTGTATTTTTGAAATGTTTTCTAACTTCATGATAGCTCATTGTGGTTTTAATTTGCATTTCCAAGGTAACTAATGAGACACAGCATATTTTCCTATACCAGTTGACAATTTGTGTTTCTTCTTCCATGAAATGCCAGTTTATATATTTTGGTGACTTTTCTATTAGGATTTTTTGTAGTCACTCAGTCATGTCTAACTTTTTGCAACCCCATGAACTGCAGCACACCAGGCTTCACTGTCCTTCACAGTCTCCCAGAGCTTGCTCAAACTCATGTCCATTGAGTCAGTGACACCATCCAACCATCTTGTCCTCTGGTGTCCCCTTTTCCTCCTGCCTTCAATCTTTCCCAGCATGAGGGTCTTTTCTAATGAGTCAACTCTTCTCATCAGGTGGCCAGAATATTGTAGCTTCAGCATCAGTACTTCCAGTGAATGCTGCTGCTGCTAAGTCACTTCAGTCGTGTCCAACTCTGTGTGACCCCATAGACGGAAGCCCACCAGACTCCCCCATCCCTGGGATTCTCCAGGCAAGTGAATATCCAGGGTTAATTTCCTTGCAGTCTGAGGGATTTTCAACAGTCTTCTACAACACCACAGTTCAAAAGCATCAATTCTTCTCCACTCAGCCTTTTTAAGGTCCAACTCCCACATCCATACATGACTACTGGAAAAACTATAGCTTTGACTAGATGGACCTTTATTAGCAAAGTAATATCTTTGCTTTTTAATATGCTGTCTAGGTTGTTCACAGCTTTTCTTCCAAGGAGCAAGCGTCTTTTAATTTCATAGGTGCAGTCACCATCTGCAGTCCTTTTGGAGCCCAAGAAAATAGTCTGTCACTGTGTCCATTATTTCCTCATCCATTTGTCATGAAGAGATGGGACTGGATGCCATGATCTTAGTTTTTTGAATGTTGAGTTTTAAGCCAGCTTTCTCACTCTCCTCTTTCACCTTCATCAAGAGGCTCTTTAGTTCCTCTTTGCTCTCTTCTATAAGGGTGGTATCATCTGCATATCTGAGATTATTGATAGTTCTCCCACAATCTTGATTCCAGCGTGTGCTTCATCCAGCCCAGCATTTCCCATTGATGTACTCTGCATCTAAGTTAAATAAGCAGGGTGACAATATATAGCCTTGACATACGCCTTTCCCAATTTGGAACAAGTCTGTTGTTGCATGTCCAGTTCTAACTGTTGCTTCTTGACCTACATACAGAAGTCTCAGGAGACAGGTAGAGTGGTCTGGTATTTCCATCTCTTTAAGAATTTTCCACAGTTTGTTGTGATCCACATAGTCAAAGGCTTTAGTGTAGCAAACGAAGCAGAAGTAGATGTTTTAGAGGGTATCTATTAGGATTCCTACAACTTATAGAGTCCCTGTATTTTTGAGGTGCTGATCATTTATTGGAGATGAGTTCCAAATATCATCTCCCACTCCATGGCTTGTCTTTGGACTTTCTTTAATGTGTGCTTTTTGTTGAACCAAAGTTATGTGATATACTTGAATCTATCAATCTTTTCCTCTATGGTCTGCATTTTTGTTTAATGTTTTAAGATTTCCTTCTATATCAAGAAATTGTATTAAATTACATAGTCTTCTGAACATTCTATGCTTGTGCTTTCACAATTAAGTCTTTTATCACTAAAAGCTGATTTTCAGCATGGTACAAGGTAGTGAACCAATTTTAATTTCTTAATCTACATGAATTGTACCATCAACATGCATTGAATTGTTGATCTTTTATTCAGCAGTCTGCAATGATTTCATCAAGAATCAAACTTGCATGCATGATTGGTTTGTTTCTAGAGTCTATTCTGATCCACAGATCTATTTATACAGTATCTTGATCATTAGAGCTTTAGTCCTAAATCTGGTAAGGCAAGCCCCACCACATCTTGTTCTTTATAAGTTTCCAATCTATTTTGGAACTTGTTTCTCTTCCACATGATTTTAGACTTGCTTTTTCAACTTTCTCATAAAACCCATTTGGATTTTGATTGGAATTATATTGAATCTATCAATAAATTTGGAGTAAGCTGGCAACTTTACAGCTCTGAGTTTTTCTATTCAAGATTGTGGTATATCTCTCCCTTCAGATAGGTTGTCTTTAATGATATTTGATAGTGTTTTATCATTTCCTTCATGAAAGGATTTATATTCCTTAGAAGTTTATACTTTATGTTGACATTATAAAAAGGCAACTAACCGATCACTGCTGAGTAATGAGCAATGCATCTGGCTTTCCTATATTGACACCATATTCAGCCACTTTGCCTTATTCTCATGAAGTAAAATGATTTCCGTAGAAACTTTTAGAATTATTTAAAATCAATAATGATCCTTTTTCTTTCTAGTCTTTATAATTTTTATTTCTTTTTCCTATTTTACCCTACTGGCCTGGATATGCAGTGTATTCAGGTGCTAGGCAACCTCGGTTTTCTTCCTAATCTTAAAGGAAATACTTTTAACATTTCATCATAAAATGCTTTTGCGTTATGTTTTTGTAGTTGCCCTTATCAAATTAAGTTTCTTTCTGTAGTAAGAGTTATTCTTTCAGCTGTCATTTCTGATGATCCTTATTTGTGGTTCATCCTTTCCTTGCGTGTGTGTGTTTTATCTTAAGATCCTACTGAAGCATGGTTGAGATCAAATAAACTGCACATATTTAAGATGTACAATTTGATCGATTTTGACATATGTATAAGCTGACCCTGAACAGCACAGGGGTTCATGTGCTGACCTTCCACTCAGTTGAAAAACACCAGTAACTTATAGTTGACTCTCCATGTCCATGGTCCCCCATCTGTAGATTTAACCAATCAGGCATCAGTGTAGTACTACAGAATTTACTGTTGAAAAAGCAAATGGACCCATGCAGGTTCAAACCCAGTATTATTCAAGGGTCCACTGTATACATCTGTGAAGCATCACCACAATCAAAATGGTGAACACATCCATTACCTCCAGCCCCAGATTTTCTTCTGGATCTTTGTGAATCCTCCCTCAAAACTTCCCTGCCAGGCTTCCCTGGTGGCACAGTGGATAAGAATCCACCTGCCAGTGGAGGGGACATGGGTTGGATCCCTGGTCCAGGAAGATCTCACATGCCATGGAAAAACAAAGCCTGTACGCCACAACTACTGAACCTGTGCTCTAGAGCCCATGTGCTGCAACTACTGAAGCCCACAGGCCTAGAGCCTGTGCTTTCTAACAAGAGAAGCAACTGCAATGAGAAGCCCATGCACTGCAAATACAGAGTAGCCCTTGGGCAGCAATGAAGACACAATGCAACCAAAAATTTTTAAAATAAATTATAAAAAAAAAAATCTTCCCTGCCAATTCACACCCCTATCTCCAAGCAACCACTTATTTTTGTCAGTAATGATTAGCTTGCATTTCCTAGACGTTTACATGAATGAGATTGTACAGTGTGTATTCTTTTGGGTCTGGCTCCTTTCGCTCGGTATATTGTGACACACCCACAGTGTACATCTATAATGCATTCTCTTTTTATTACTGAGTAGTGTTCCATTGTATGATAGACCACATTTATTTATTATACAATGATGGACATTGATTTATTTCCAGATTTTGATTATTAAATCTTCCTCAGTCTTCTTCTGGGGTGCAATTATAATAAGTTACTTAGAAACTATTTGATTCTGTTGGCCTTGCTTTTGACTTAGCAGCAGCAGCAGCATGTGAGACTACAAAAGCATTCATTCTTGGACTAATTGTGTCCAAGTTTTTGGATTAATTGTGTCCAGTTTTACAGAAGCAAAACTCTTCTGAGTACCTTCCCAGATGGCTAGGATTACAAGGCCTGGACTCTGGTGGAATCAGGAACTATTATCAGCACTACGTGAGCCTTGGGGACTGTATCCTCTCATCCTTGTAGGTGGCTCTTTCCCCAGTATCAGGTAGTTTGCTCACAGGTACACACTGATCAGTACTTACCTGAAAACTTTAGGATGACTCTCTGCAGACCTCCAGGGTCCTCCTTCTGCACAGCTCTCCCCTCTTCTGGGCTTCCCTGATGGCTCAGTGGGTAAAGAATCGGCCTGCAACACAGGAGATGCAGGTTTGATCACTGGGTCAGGAAGATACCCTGAAGGAAATGGCAACCCACTCCTGTATTCTTGCCTGGACAGTCCCAGAGGAGCCTGGTGGGCTACAGTCCGAGGAGTTGCAAAGAGTTGGACATGACTGAGCGACTAAGCACTCCCCTCTCTAGTATGCTGCCATGTGATGCCCATCACCTTGACCTCCCCAGACCTCCAGTTCTACCTCCTCACCTCAAGCTAACCACTGCCCTCAACCTGGGTTCACATCCATGTACCTGGGCTGGGTGTTCTTTTCCAGCAGTAATTGAAGCAAACATAGGGCTCAACTAGCTTGTTTCCCCCATTTGTTGGAGATCACTGTCTTTCATTGACTAATTCCAAATTTTGGAAAACTGTTCTTTTTTTTTCTTCTATTTTTTCAGTTATTCAGATGGGAGACTATCTCAGGCCCCCATTACTCCCTCTTGACTAGAAGCAAAAGTCTTGAATTGGTGTCCTTATGTATTTTATGACTTGTAATTGTAAGCTGCAAATTTTCCCTAGAACTTTGGGAGTTGATTTAGGGCTGATTTCCTTCAGAAAGGAGTTGCATTGCTTTTGTCAGCAACTCGGAAAACACTACAAGGACTATTTTAAAATTAACTTTTTCGAGTTGTACAAACAGGTATGTACTCATAAATTCTCGGGGTGGTATTATCTACTTTCACTCAATGCAACTGTTGAGAGAAGAAAGAAAATACCTCTTTGTGCACGGCAAGATTCATCTTTTGTTCACGCATACAGAATGTTAGCCTTTGGTGTCCCACCTGTACACATGTTTCTTCTACTGGGAAAGATGCATGGGCAGCACCTAGGTGACCTCTCCAGTGCCCCCCACCCCACGCAGCCATCAAAAGAGAAATCCTGGTATCAGCAAGGTTCAGAAAACCTCAAGACAAAAGCCAGAATCGGGGCGGGTTTATCAGCCAGAGTTCCTCCTTTCATGTTGCTTCAGGTCCCTGTAGGTTCCCCAATTTCATGTCAGTTCAGCAGTTTCTTTTGAAAATTTTCACTCTTGAATTTTAGCTATTTCAGTTTCAGAATGTCTGTTCTGACATGCCGATGGACTCAGGACTCTAACTTGTGTCTTCAACCTCTTTTTTCTCTTCCTACAAGCTCCTTCTCATCAGCCAATAACACATGCAAGTATTGATCACTCTTCTAAAGCACTGGGTCAACAAAGGAGCCGCTCTCATAACTACAGCCTTCTCTCACACCCACCAAACTTTTGAAGTGTCTACAGTCAGCTTTTTTCTAATCCTCAATTCATGCTCTAACCCACTGTATCTGCCCCGACATCTCCAGTAAAACTGATCTTTAGCAAACCAACTAAACGATGACCTCCACCTACCAAATCCAGTAGACATTTTGATTTATGATCTTACTTAACCAATCTGTAATAGATGGCACTTCTGATCGTCCTTGGATCGTTCTCTTTTCTTTGGCTTCTTTTATGTCATTTCTCCTAATTCTGCTTCTGCCTCCCAATCATTCCTTCTCATTATTTATTTAATCTTTTTTTATTAATTATTATTTTATTAATCATTGTTTATTTAATCTTCTATTTATTTACTACCCTGCAAAGGTTTTTTTTCCCTGGTTTTTCTCCTTGTGGCATCATCTTTTGCCAAGCCTCATGAACCATATGCCATATACCAGGTGTCAACCCAGAACCACACTTCCTCTCTTCCTCCCTTGTAAGTAAAACTCCCATTTTCATCTGGTTCCATACTGCTCAGAATGACTTATTTATCAGTCTTCCTAGCATTTAAACAGAGCCATGAGGCTAAGTGATGACCCATGATGTATAGTATTGTCTGTATTTCTTAAAGGAAACCAATGTAGGGGCTCATCTCTGGGCTTTGGTCTTTTCTCCATCTTCAGTCTTGAAACACGTGCAGAATGATGACTAGAGGCCAGCATCCATCTTGGAACAAGAGTTGACTTTGAAGTTGGAAGCTATATAGCAAGAGAATAGAGTGGAAAGATAGGGGCCTAGGTCCCTACTGGCCCCGTGGAGCCATACTAGTATAAACCATCCACCTCTGGACTCCTTCTAGAGGAGAGAAGTAAACCTCTGTGTCCTGGAGCATGAGGGGATTGTTACTTGTACTACAAAAGTACTAAGTGATACTTCTGCCAGCTCTGAAATCTCAGTCACCCTAAATTCTTTTCTTGACTTTCACATCAGACACAGTCTGCTGATTCTGACCCCTAAATATCTCCCAAATCTTCCCTTATGTTTCCTTTTATACTACCCAAGTCTAACTTCTAAAGTCTCAATGCTTACACGGTGACTATTTTTTTAAATTAATTCTTATTGCAATATAGGTGCTTTACAATTGTGTTAGTTTCTACTGTACAGCAAAATGAATCAGCCATGCATATACACATAGCCCCCCCCTTTGGACTTCCTTCCCATTCAGGTCACCACAGAGCATGAGGTAGAGCTCTCTGGACTGTATAGTATGTTCTCATTAGTTATCTCTTTTATACATAGTGTCAATAGTGCACACACAGTGACAATTGAAATAAATTTTCCAAAAAATAAGCCTGTTGTCTCAGAACCATTTAAAACCTACACAAGTTGGTCATCTGTGAAATAAAGTCTAACCCCCTTAGCATTGCTTCCTTAGCCCTTCACAGTCAGACACCTACCTTCTTTTACTCCCCTTCCCCTTCAGACTTGACTGCCAATAATATATTCTATGATGGATTCTTGTTTGTTAAATATACCGAGTGGCTCCATGCCTTTATGCCTTTGTCCACATTGTACACGTGGGATTGTCTTTCCTCTTTTCCTCACCTGCCTACCTTTTTTTCCTTTAATTTCCAATCTGTATATAAGCTCATTCAGCTGCTATTCTTTGATGCTTGCATCCTTCTCCCCTGTTTCTTCCTCCCGCTGTCTCTACATCTTGCACATATTTCTGTCACTGCATTATTATGCAATAATTTTTTGCTTGTGTTTTTACCTTCTCTCCTATACAAGGAGTCCTGAGGATAGGAAAAATACCCTACTGATCTCTGTAAGCCCAACAAACAGAATAGTAAAATTCCAAGCTTATAATATTTGTCTAAATCTACACGCTAAAGAAATGAAAGTGTTTTATGAAAATTCATAGGAATTGATAATTGAAGCATGATAATTATGATGAATTCTCAAGAAGAGATGTTTTCTCTAAAAAATGAAGAGCTGGGTCATGGTGTTTTTAATGAATTTAATACAGACAAAAATCACCAGTAAGTTGAGTATGGGGCTTCCCTGGTAAAGAATCCGCCAGCATTGCAGGAGACATGGGTTTAATCCCTGGATCAGGAAAATCCCCTGGAAGAAGAAATGGAAACCTACTTCAGTATTCTTGCCTGGAAAATCCCATGGGCAGAGGAAGCTGGTGGGCTATGGTCTATGGGGTTGCAAAAGAGTTGGACACAACTTAGCAAATAACAGCAGTAAGATTAGTACGGTAAAAGCATCTACCTAGAGGAGGTGTTGAATGAATTCTGTGAGCTATGATCATAAAAGATTAGCAAGGTGCTTGGAACACAGTAAATGTCCATTGGCTTTAGCTATCATGATTGTGATTATTTTTGATGTGCGATTTTGTCATAGGGCACCAAAAAAATTGTCAATGTTAGAGAAATCATCATTGGTTAGGGAGACAATTAAGACACTTAATTTGACTGTTGGGAAATTAGTTTCAAAAATGTAAAAAATAGGGACTTTCCTTCCTAAAGAGAGTACATGACATAGCTTCTTGAAGTGGTAGTTATTGCGTGGAAATAGGAAGGAACCATCTATTTGCATGAGACCATTTTGTTGTTGAAATCGAAGCCCTAAAACTAGTTCTGTGACCCACCTTTATTTTTCAACCTGCATGAGAAGCCAAAACACTGAATCGACTTTAAAAACTCAAATCATATTTCCAGGAAGTCGAGCTTGGGTGTTTGCTTGAGTTTTATATAAATGTATGTATAAACAAAGCAATGTTTTAGCAGGATATGGGAGTAGTGTGTGTGGGAATTTAAACAACAGACACATTGTCTAGGTTTTTTCTGGTATGAGAGATTAAAGGAATGATCATGGCTTCACACATTCTGCCTGTTTGTGCAGTAATTATGCTTTACAATTGGTTCTGGTTTTTCCATTAATGCCAAAGATTCTTTTTTAGAATGTGATAAACCTTTTTGGCTCCAGTGTACCAGTTCCAAACATTCCTTGGACTTTTTATGCTTAATGATGGAGTTTTAAAAGCTATACTTTGTATAGCTTTGTGTGTGTGTGTGTTGGCTGAGGAGACAGAAAAGGAAAAGAGAAAATGGGTTTCAGAGGACTGACTATATTTTAAAAAGCAACTCACACGGCAGTCATTCATGGTCAAAAAAGATTTAAAAAAAAAACATACAAAAGAAAAACAGTCCCCAAAGATAATTTTAAGATACTTATTACATTCATTTAGATGACAACAAAATCTAGTTACACACAAACATGTGGATGCCTGTGTAGGTCTGACTGTTATTCCCCCTACTTTGCCTAGGTTTATTCAATTGACTGTCTCCTATGAGGAAAAAGTAGCAGCAATTGTTTCAATGTATCGTTTGCAACAGGATTGAAATAGAATTTGCTCAAAATTAATTTAGTCTTTTTTAATTTCATTCTGATGCATAGGTTTAGACTACCCTAAATAGGCCCCATGAATCTTGTAGGTTTTTTTATTCTTGTCCTTCTCCAATATAAAGACATCATGATAAATGGGAAACATTACTGATATTCTGATTTACAGCCAACATTTCCCTTTCTCTAGCAACCAATAACATAGTATTTCAATGCCTATCATTATGTTAAGTGTTATGATAGGCATTTTGAAACCCAATTCAACTATTAACTAGCAAGATAGTTTCTCTTCACTAATGCTTTCTTGAGCATAAAATTGGAGATAATAAAAGTGCTTACATAAGGAGTTGTATAAATTAACATAAAGTGCTTAGAATAAAGCCTGGTATGTGGTAAACATTCAGTAAATGTTCATTATTACTTACTACTATTTAAATTCATCCTTAAAACCACCTTTAGAAGTAGAAAGTGTAATCCCGTTTTACAGATAAATACATTGAGGCTCAGAAGCTAAGAAATGTGCTCAAATTAACTCAACTGATAAGACTCAAACCTGGAATTTGAAATCATTTCTGCATTCCTTTGAAGCCCGTGTTTCACATTATGCCACCTTGCTTCCTCAATCTAACATTTTATTCTTCCCTTTGGCGTACAGTCATAGCCCTTCTGTGCCTTAGTTCCCTCATCTGAGGAATGGCAGACATAATAGTGCCTGCTTCCCAGGGTTTTAGATTAAGCCCTCAGTGAATATTACTACTCTGACATTTGTCCTGGTGATAACATTCCTCTATAAAACTTAGGGCTAACTTGAGACTTTCTATGCTAGTTAAGGAAAAACACATAATTGGTTACACAGTAAAGTGATGGCCAATTTTAACCTCATCTTTTACTCAGTGACATGATCATTATACTAAAAGTCCTTTTAATCTGCTTAACATTTTATTCCTAAATTTCTCTTTGAACCTCTCTTGGAAGAACCCTAACATCTTTATGTAAGAATAACAGACTCGAACCACCTGAAACAACAAAAGTGGAGACTTTTTTAAAGGGGATCTGTTTGTTCTGGAATACCATGAAAGAAGGCAGCTAATTCAGCAGATTACTAGCTTCAAAGCAGTTCATTTTGACCAGCTTGGAAGCCCAAACACCTCATGGTCAGCATACAAATGTGAATTTAACGACTAGTTTGACAAGTGCATTATAAAAGCTGTATGAAAGAGAAAAGAGGACAGTGAGGGGCCAGGGAATGAGTAAAAGCTTCGTTTTGATGGGAGCCTAGTTTATGATTTCTAACTTGTTATTTCAACAGCCAGAGTTCATGCGTTCTGCTGTCTAGTCTGGATTAAGCTGTTACTCCTTGTTGGATTCTTTTTTCCTCGCCCTGAAACATGACTTTGTCTTCCCTTTTCTTCAATGGCTTCAAGTATTTCAAACGACATTCTAAAACCCAGAGGACCAAACAGGGCATTCTTCAGAAATATGCTTGTCAGAACTAAAACTTGTAAAAACAAAAATGAAACTGCTATAAGAAATTAAGTATCAAATTTTTCATCAAAGAATTACTTATCATATATGACATCATCATCTCTTGATTATACATGTTAGTGGAGGGGACCAGTGACCCAGATAATCAGGAAATCATTTATTTGATTTTGGAATGTGGTGCCTTTTTTTTTCTCTTTTTTTTTTTTTCAATCTTCGGTATATCTGGAGTTCTCAGGATTAGAAATGGAAACAAATGAGGAGGTCACAGTGTTTGACTCAAGGAACCAGGAAAAGCCACCCAGATTCTCGACCTTGAACTTGTCTCCAGCTTTGCTTTCAGTTCTACCAGAAGTTAAGATTTCTTTGCCAGACTACCAACTTTCCCTTTTCCAACCTGCAATGTTTCTGGCTTATATCTTTCGTTAAGTGAAGGAGAAAATAATGTTTAGGAGTGGAAAAACTTCCCTTTCTAGTGCTAATAGGAAGATCATACGATGTAAGAAATAAGAAAAAAAAAAGGTACTGAATGATCTTAAATGAGCTACTGCATTCTGTTCCCTCACTTTTCTTCCTGCACAAGCTGATTCTAATGAAGGTGAAATGCGATCCAGGGACAAAGCCCTTAGCCTAGTCTTTAGTACTTATTTAGTTCTGTATAAATGACAGCTTCATTTTATTGACTTGAGGTTGAAGGAAGCCTTACTTCTGCTAAATCATATGGTGAATTATCAATCCATAAGAGAAGAATTAAATATAATCCTACAGGAAAAATGTAAACATTTTTGCAGAATAAATGAAAGGCACCATTGCTCCACTACCCAAGTGAAACATTTACAAGTGATGTATTTTAAAACTGCAAGATGTCAAAAGGTCACTAGGGAGGAAAACATTGTAATGCAGATGAAAAACACCAGAAAACTCCTGGTTTTTCAAACAAAAAGCCCTCTCTACTGCTTGTAGTTATTTCCTTTTATTATCCTAAATGTAACAAACTTGTTACATTTTAATTACTTGCTACAGCAAGCAATGTACTGTGTCACTTTTGTTTGATGATCATTTCATTATACTGCTGGATTACTTATTAATGGTTTGTTTATTAATTCCCTGACATAAACGTCTGCATTATCTGAATGCAAGACCTCTCCTTAAGTCATCCCAGAAATTATTCACAATAGCAATAAATGATGTAGAGTTTTAAAAATAAATAAATTGGAAGGTGTCATGCAGTAATTCTTCAATTGCATTTTCTGCTTTTGGAAGAGAAAGTAGCATTTAATAATCTAATTATGTCCTAGGCAGTAACTTGTGTTGATCATAGACAGTGGTATTTTTTGATGATTTTATTGTTTCACCTCAGTAATTCTCAGGTTAGTCGGGATTTGTTATGCTTCTAGGATATTTATTCCACGCCATTAAAACTATACAACATCTGTAATATTCATTTGTAGATTCATGCCAAAAGATTAACTTTCCAAGTATCAAATTAAAATGATCATTCATTAACAATGTGGTTTCATTGTGTACCATCCCTGTATCCAACTTAAGTTCAACTTCAAAATCAACCTGAATTATTCCAAATGAAGGTATTAGCTTCTTACCAAACATTCCCAGAGGTTTTCAAAATTTACAGTACATAACACTCTAGGAGAGCTTTTTTAAAATGCAGATTCCTGGGTTCAACCATCAGACTACATTGGTATATACAGTCAGGGGTGGGGATTAAGGGTCTCTGTTTTTAACCAACACCATAGACAATTCTCATTAAGATGGTTTGCAACACATTTTTAGAATCACCAACTTATACTGATACATCTATTACTTGTGAAAAGGAACTTAGTTGCCATACCTATAATACAAAACTGTTTTTCAACTTACTGTTTATTAATCCTAAGGGTAAGTATACACTGAAATGAATTTAAACACTTTTAAACTTGTTCAACTTAATACTGAGAAGTTAGCCATGCTTCAAGAGACTTTTTTACCTCGTGAGTCACTACTTCAAATATTTATTACATATGCTCTGCACTGAAGCATATAAAAAATAAACAAACTAGATTCTGTTCAGCAGGGCTTTATAATCTAGTTAGGGAGGTGAGAAACACCCATAAATTACTTAGAGTGCATGATTAAATGGCAAATAAGGGGAATTCAGAGGGGCACTGGGAGGGATTGAAGTGGGGGAAAAAAAGGCCTTCCCATGAGTAGCAGGGAGGAGATAGGGTGGTAACACAGACCTTGAGGTTAAAGAAAGTCAGAGGAGTGACTATACATTGGAGTGATTATACTCTTGCACTGCTAGAAACACATGACATATCTGCAATGCATATTTTGCTTCAGAGTTTAGAGATGCCAACCATAATTAAACCCAGATGCATACATCCAGTTGCTGCTTACTATAAAAGGGGAAAAGCTCTAGGCCAATTTTAAATTTTCTCAAACTGCCCGATTTTTTAATGTCAAAGAAGAAAATAAAAACCCTCATCATTAATCAATATTTATCAGAGAATGAACAAAACTGAGGAAGAAAAGGCCAAGAAGTTCAGCGTAAAGGCAAGTTTTTAAGAAAAATTCAAAGTTTTCATTAATTCAGGTTTTGTGCAAAGAATGTGTAAGAATGGAGAGGAGAGATGAGTATATCCAGCCCCAGGATATAGACCCGAAAAGGTAAATGCAGAAGTCAGTGGGGGCAATGTGAGAAAGCAAATCAGTGAAGCAGGCCAGGGTGGGAAGCAACAGGCAGTGTTAAGACCTTTGGCTGAAATAACCCTAGTGTCCATGCTGCTACTACTGCTACTGCTGCTACTGCTAAGTCACTTCAGTCGTGTCCGACTCTGTGTGACCCCACAGACGGAAGCCCACCAGGCTCTCCCGTCCATGGGATTCTCCAGGCAAGAACACTGGAGTGGGTTGCCATTTCCTTCTCCAATGTGTGAAAGTGAAACATGAAAGTGAAGTCGCTCAGTCGTGTCCGACCCTTAGCGACCCCACGGACGGCAGCCTACCAGGCTCCTCCATCCATGGGATTTTCTAGGCAAGAGTACTGGAGTGGCTCACCATTTCTAGTGTCCATAGAAAATATCAAAAAAATATATTCATTTGAACAAAACCCTAGACACAAATGTTCTTGGCAGCATTACTCATAATATTGTAGTCAAAAGGTTAGAAACAAGCAAATGTCCATAACAACATATGAATGGATAAACAAAACCTGGTAGGTCCGCACAATGGAGCATTATTGAGCCAGAAAAAGGAAAGAAGCACTGCTGTATGCTGCAACATTGAGGACCCTTTCACATAGTATACTATGTGAAAAAAGCCAGACATAAAAGGCCAAATATGATGCCATTTATATGAAATGTCCAGAACAGGTAAATCCAAGTGGACAGAAAGCAGATTTGCAGATGCTTGGGGAAGCAAGTGATGGGGAGTGACTGCTTAACTGGAAAAGTTATACTATGGGGGGAATAAAAAGTTCTTTTGGAAATAGAGGTGGTGGTTCCACCATTATGAATTTGGCACACTGTAAATATACTAAAAGCAACTGAATTGTTCACTTTGAAATGGTTACTTTTGTCATGTGAGTTTCATCTCAATTTTGAAAGACTAGTATATAACCACAGCCTTCCCTGGTGACTCAGATGGTAAAGAATCCACCTGCAATGCAGGAGACCTGGGTTCGATCCCTGGGTTGGAAAGATCTCCTGGAGGAGGGCATGGCAACCCACTCAAGTATTCTTGCCTGGAGAATCCCCATGGACAGAGGAGCCTGGTGGGCTACAGTCCATGGGGTCGCAAGGAGACGGACATGACTGAGCGACTAAGCACAGCACAGTATACAACCACAACAACAACCCAGGAACAGCGGCATATCTCATAATGGCATCTAATGCTTAGTCCTTGCCAAGTGCTGCCATGTCACAAAGTCTTCTTGGTGTTGTCAGATCTTACTATTTGAAAAAGAATAGAAACTGAGACTATTATATAAAAACTCACTATTTTAAATATTGGCAACCAATTCAAAAAATTTGAACTGTGCCAACCAATGAAAACATACCCCAGGGCTAAATGCAGTCCACGGACCACCAATTTGTAAATTCTGGCATTGCCCACTCCAATTTAAATCTGGATATTTTTAATAGTCTATAAACTCACTATATTGTTTCAATATACAATTAAATATTGTATATTTAATTATTAGAGATGGGTTAATTTTTTAAAAATTGGGTTTCCTGAATATATATAAAAATGTATGTGGACTTTTTTAATAGGAGATACTATAATATAAAAAAATGGACTTTTTTTTATCCCAATGACACCATGAAATTACAGTGCACTTTCATGTCTTTAATCTGAAATTATGCATTTTTTTTCCTGTGGATGATATTGTGTTGGAAATATTCCAAACACAAGTTCTTCTCTGCTCAACAAAAGCATTATGCTGAATGAAATGCAACCATCCATGTGCACTTAAAAACTGACTTCTTAACCTTGATCATTATTCAGTTTGATCTTAGTTCTGTTTGACATACAAATAGAGTAAAGCCCTTATTTTAAATAAATTACAGGTATATATGTGTGTGTGCTCAGTTCTGTCTAACTCTTTGCAACCCCCTGGACTGTAGCCCACCAGATTCCTCTGGCCCAGGTATTTATAACTATGTTTAAATGTTCTCCTACCAAATGACAAGCTATCATGTTAAAATGTAAGAATAACAAAGCATACAATATTTATAAGAATAAACCAAAAATTTCAAAAGCTCTGAATTTATAAGTATGAATTTCAGAGGCCACATATATTTTAACTTTTTATGTTAAAACAATTTCAGGTGAGCTTTTCTATATACACTTCACCCATCTTTTCCTTAGATATAACCACAGTATATTTATCCAACTATTTTAAACATTTATATAACCATGGTACATTTACCAAAACAAAAATATTAACCTTGGTACAATCCCATGAACTCAGGAAATCAGCTATAGATTTTATTCACATTTTGTTCCAAGATCTAATCCAGTTCACTTCAGTCGCTCAGTTGTGTCTGACTCTTTGCAACTGTATGGACTACAGCATGCCAGGCCTCCCTGTCCATCATCAACTTCTGAACTTTAATTAAACTCAAGTTCATTGAGTAGGTGATGCCATCCAATCATCTCATCCTCTGTCATCCCCTTCTCCTCTCGCCTTCATTGTCCCCACCATCAGGGTCTTTTCAAATGAGTCAGCTCTTCACATCAGGTGGCCAAAGTATTGGAGTTTCAGCTTCAACATCAGTCCTTCCGATGAACACTCAGGACTTATCTCCTTTAGGATGGACTGGCTGGATCTCCTTGCACTCCAAGGGACTCTCAAGAGTCTTCTCCAACACCACAGTTCAAAAGCATCAATTCTTCAGCATTCAGTTTTCTTTATAGTCCAACTCTCAGCTCCATTCATGAATACTGGAAAAACCAGAGCCTTGACTAGATGGATCTTTGCTGGCAGAGTAATGTCTTTGCTTTTTAATATGCTGTCTAGGTTGGTCATAACTTTCCTTCCAAGGAGCAAGCATCTTTTAATTTCATGACTGCCATCACCATCTGCAGTGATTTTGGAGCCCAAAAAACAAAGTCTGCCACTGTTTCCACTGTTTCCCCATCTATTTGCCATGAAGTGATGGAACCGGATGCCATGATCTTAGTTTTCTGAATGTTGAGCTTCAAGCCAACTTTTTCACTTTCCTCTTCCACTTTCATTAACAGGCTCTTTAGTTCTTCTTCAATTTCTGCTGTAAGGGTGGTGTCATCTGCATATCTGAGGTTATTGATATTTCTCCTGGCAATCTTGATTCCAGCTTGAGCTTCATCCAGCCCAACATTTCTCATGATGTACTCTGCATATAAGTTAAATAAGCAGGGTGACAATATAGAGCCTTGACATACTCCTTTTCCTATTTGAAACCAGTCTGTGGTTCCACGTCCAGTGCTAACTGTTGCTTCCTGACCTGCATACAGGTTTCCCAAGAGGCAGGTCAGGTGGTCTGTTATTCCCATCTCTTTCAGAATTTTCCACAGTTTATTATAATCCACATAGGCAAAGGCTTTGGCATAGTCAATAAAGCAGAAACAGATGTTTTTCTGGAACTCTCTTGCTTTTTCAATGATCTAGCAGATGTTGACAATTTGATCTCTGGTTCCTCTGCCTTTTCTAAAACCAGTTAGAACATGTGGAAGTTCACAGTTCACGTACTGCTGAGGTCTGGCTTGGAGAATTTTGAGCATTACTTTACTAGCGTGTGAGATGAGTGCAATTGTGCAATAGTTTGAGCATTGTTTGGTATTGTGTTTCTTTGGGATTGGAATGAAAACTGACCTTTTCTAGTCCCGTGGCCACTGCTCAGTTTCCCAAATTTGCTGGCATATTCAGTGCAGCACTTTCACAGCATCATCTTTCAGGATTTGAAATAGCTCAACTGGAATTCCATCACCTCCATTAGTTTTGTTTGTAGTGATGCTTTCTAAGGCCCACTTGACTTCACATTCCAAGATGTCTGGCTCTAGGTCAGTGATCATGCCATTGTGATTATCTGGGTCATGAAGATCTTTTTTGTACAGTTCTTCTGTGTATTCTTGCCACCTCTTCTTAATATCTTCTGCTTCTGTTAGGTCCCTACCATTTCTGTCCTTTATCGAGCCCATCTTTGCATGAAATGTTCCCTTGGTATCTCTAATTTTCTTGAAGAGATATCTAGTCTTTCCCATTCTATTGTTTCCCTCTATTTCTTTGCACTGATCACTGAGGAAGGCTTTCTTATTCAAATTCAAATGCATATATCTTTCCTTTTCTCCCTTGCTTTTCACGTCTCTTCTTTTCACAGCTATTTGTAAGGCCTCCTCAGACAGCCATTTTGCTTTTTTGCATTTCTTTTTCTTGGGGATGGTCTTGATCCCTGTCTCCTGTACAATGTCACTAACCTCCGCCCATAGTTCATCAGGCACTCTATCAAATCTAGTCACTTAAATCTATTTCTCACTTCCACTGTATAATCATAAGGGATTTGATTTAGGTCATACATGAATGGTCCAGTGGTTTTCCCTACTTTTTTCAATTTCAGTACGAATTTGGCAATAAGGAATTCATGATCTGAGCCATAGTCAGCTCCTGGTCTTGTTTTTGCTGACTGTATAGAGCTTCTCCATCTTTGGCATGGGTTTTGGTATTGACAATCTGGTGATGTCCATGTGTAGAGTCTTCTCTTGTGTAGTTGGAAGAGGGTGCTGGCTAAGACCAGGCCGTTGCCCTGCTTCATTCTGTATTCCAAGGCCAAATTTGCCTGTTACTCAAGGTGTTTCTTCACTTCCTACTTTTGCATTTCAGTCCCCTATAATGAAAAGGACATCTTTTTTGGGTGTTAGTTCTAGAAGGTCTCGTAGGTCTTCATAGAATCATTCCACATCAGCTTCTTCAGCATTAATTGTCAGTGCATACATAGCCTTGGATTACCATGATATTGAATGGTTTGCCTTGGAAATGAACAGAGATCATTCTGTCGTTTTTGAGATTGTATCCAAGTACTGCATTTCAGACTCTTATTGACTATGAGGGCTACTCCATTTCTTCTAAGGGATTCTTGCCCACAGTAGTAGATATAATGGTCATCTGAGTTAAATTCACCCATTCCAGTCCATTTTAGTTCACTTAATCCTAAAATGTCAACGTTCACTCTTGCCATCTCCCGTTTGACCACTTCCAATTTGCCTTGATTCATGGATCTAACAATCCAGGTTCCTGTGCAATATTCCTCTTTACAGCATTGGACCTTGCTTCCATCACCAGTCTCATCCACAACTGGGTGTTGTTTTTGCTTTGCCTCCGTTTCTTCGTTCTTTTGGGGGTTATTTCTCCACTGATCTCCAGTGGCATATTGAGCACCTACCACCCTGGGGAGTTCATCTTTCAGTGTCCTACATTTTTGCCTTTTCATTACTGTCCATGGGCTTCTCAAGGCAAGAATACTGAAGTGGTTTGCCATTCCCTCCTCCAGCAGACCACATTTTGTCAGAACACTCCGCCATGACCCATCCATCTTAGGTGGCCCTACATGGCATGGCTCATAGTTGCATTGAGTTAGATAAGGCTGTGGTCCATGTGATTAGTTTGGATAGTTTTCTGTGATTGTGGTTTTCAGTCTGTCTGCCCTTATGAGAAGGATAAGAGGCTTACAGAAGCTTCCTGATGGGAGACTGACTGAGGGGGAAACTGTTTCTTGTTCTGATGGTGCCATGCTCAGTACAATATCATGGTACAATAACATGAACTCAGGAACTCAGCTATAGATTTTATTCAGATTTTTGTTCCAAGGTCTAATCCAAGATACAGCAATTGTGTTTAGGCTCCTCTGTCTTTCCTTGTGTTTTATAACTTTGACTGTTTTGAGAAGTGGTAAGGTTTTTGTATCATGTCCCTCTATTCAGGTCTGTCCGACATTTTCTCATGAGTAGACTATAGTTACCGATGTGAGGGGAAAATGCCATAGAGATGAAGTGCCCTTCCAGTTGTCTAGTTGTATCATTACTGAGGAGTCTATGATGTCGATTTATGTCATTACTGGTGATTTTAACCTTGATCACTTGATTAAGGTGCGGTCAGATGTCTTTATATTCTCTTCCTCAAAAGTGAGATGCCAAGTCCTGCTCACACTCAGTGGGAGAGGAATTAAACTCTACCTTCTGGACGGAAGAGTATTAAAATATTCATAACTACTACAGTAATGAATGACGCTTTGTGGGGAGATAGTGTAAAACTATGCAAATATCCTGTTTCACCTAAAAGTTCATCTGCTGAAATTAGCACTCAGCAGTGGATCTTGCCTGTAGCAATTGCAACAGGTGTTCTAATGGGGATTTTCTGTTTCCCTTATTCCTTCTACATTTATTAATTGGCATTCTTTTTCTGTGCATATGTGATCAGTTGTGTCCAATACTTTGCAACCCTTTGGACTGTAGCCCACCAGGTTCCTCTGTCCCTGGGATTTTTCAGGTGAGAACACTGGAGTGGGTTGCTATTTTTCCTTCCCTCAGGGAATCTTTCTGATCCAGGGGTTGAACCCATGCCTCCTGCGTCTCCTGCATTGCATGCAGATTGTTTGCTTGCTAGCCACTTTTTAAAATTGAAGTATATTTGATAAATAAGTTATAGGTGTGCAGTATAGTGATTGATAATTTTTAAAGGTTATATTCCATTTTTAGTTATTATAAATAATTAATTATAAACAAGCAATATAGTAAAACCCAGATGCAGCTAATATGATATATTTCCCTTGTTGTCCCATGTTGTATCCTTGTAGTTTATTTTATGGGCTTCCCTGGTGGCTCATGGAAAAGCGAACAGCTACCCACTCCAGTATTCTGGTCTGGAGAATTCCATGGACTGTGTATTCCATGGGGTCGCAAACAGCTGGATATGACTGAGCAACTTTCACTTTTACTGGTGGCTCAGATGGTAAAAAATCTCCCTGCAATACAGAGGACCGGGATTTGATTCCTGGGTTGGAAAGATACCCTGGAGGAGGGCATGGCAACCCACTCCAATATTCTTGCCTGGAGAATTCCCCATGGACATGGAGCCTGGTGGGCTACAGTCCATGTAGTTGCAAAGAGATATGACTGAGATATGACTGAGCGACTAAGCATAGCACACAGCTTATTTTATATATAATAGTTTGTACCTCTTACTTCCCTCCCCCTTATAATGCCCCTCCCACTACCCTCTCCTCACTGGTAACCAGTATTTGTTCTCTATATCTGAGTCTGCTTTTTTGTTATATTCACTAGTTTGTTGTATTTTTAAATTCCACATGTATGTGATACCATACAGTATTTGTCTTTCTCTGTCTGACTTATTTCACTTGGCATAATGCTCTCCAAATCCATCCATGGACACTTAGGTTGCTTCCATATCTTGGCAATTATAAATAATGCTGTTGTAAATACTGGGATGCATATACCTTTTTAATTAGTATTTTTGCTTGCTACAGATCTATACCCAGGAACGGAATTGTTGGGTGTTAATGGCAGTCCTGTTTTAAGTTTTTTGAGAGACCTCTGTACTGCTTTCCACAGTTGCTACATCAATTTACATTCCCACCAACAGTGTATGAGGGTTCTCCTTTCTCAACATCGTCACCGACATTTGTTATTTGTGTTCTTCTGAAGATAGCTATTTGGACAGATATGAGGTGACATATCATTGTGATTTTAATTTGCATTTCCCTGATGATGACTAGTGTTGAGCATCTTTTCATGGTTCTGCTGGCTGGCTGTATGTCCTCTTTGGAAAAATGTTTGTTCATTTCTTTTGCCCATGTTTTAATCAGGTTTTTTTTTTTTTAAGTTGTATGGACTATTTACATATTTTTTGATATTAACCCCTTATTTGTCATATCATTTGCAAATATTTTCTTCATTGGTTGTGTTTTCATTTGGTGATTGTTGCTGTGCAAAAGTTAATTAGGTCCCATTTGTTTACTTTTGCTTTTATTTCGTTTCAGGATATGGATCCAAAAAATATTGCTACAACTTATGTGAAAGAGTATCCTGCCTATGCTTTTCCCTGGGAGTTTTATAATTCTAGTCTTACAGTTAGGTCTTTAATCCATGTTGAGTTTATTTTTGTATATAGTGTTAGAGAATGTTCTAATTTCATTCTTTTACATGTAACTGTCCAGTTTTCCCAGCACCTCTTATTGAAGAGATTGTGTTTTATCCATTGTATATTGTTACTTCCTTTGTCATAGATTAATTTAACTATAAGTGTGTGGGTTTATTTCCAGGCTCTCTATTCTGTTCTGTTGATCAATTAATTTGTGTCTGTTTTTGTGTCAGTACCATACTGTTTTGATTACTATAGCTTTGTAGTATAGTTTGAAATCAGGGAACTTGATTCCTACAGCTTTGTTCTTCTTTCTCAAGATTGACTAAGCTATTTAGGGCTTTATGTGTTACCATACAAATTTTAAAATTATTTTTTCTGGTTCTGTGAAAAATGCCATTAGTATTTTGATAAGGATTACACTGAATCTGTAGATTTTTCTGGGTAGTATGGTTATTTTAACAATATCAATTCTTGTAATCTAAGAACATTGTATAGCTTTCCATGTGTTTGTGTCATCTTCAATTTCCTTCATTGGTATCTTACAGTTTTCTGAGTATAGGACTTTTACTTGCTTAGGTAGGCTTGTTCCTAGGTATTTTATTTATTTTGATGTGATGGTAAATGGGACTGTCTTCTTAATTTCTCTGAGAGATTTTTATTAATGTGTAGAAATGCAACACATTTCTGTATATTAACAGAGCTTTACTGAACTTTACTGAATTCATTGAGTTCTAACAGTTTTCTGTTGACCTCTTAGGAATTTCTAAGTATAGTATCTGCCATCTCACAAAAGGGAAGTTTTACTCTCTTTCCAATTTGGATTCGTTTTATTTCTTTCACTTATCTGATTGCTGTGACTAGGACTTCCAAAAATATGTTGAAAAGTGGTGAGTGGCATCTTTGTCTTGCTGCTGATCTTAGAGGGAACATTTTCAGCTTTTCAATAGTGAATATGATGTTAGTTGTGGGTTCATCATATATGGCTTTTATTATGTTGAGGTGTATTCCCTCTATGCCCACTTTCTGGAATTTTTATCATAAACAGGTGTTGATTTTTTTTTAGATTTTTGCATCTATTGAAATGATCATATGGGTTGTATTCTTCAGCTTGTTAATGTGGTGTATCATATTATTTGCAGACACTGAAAATTCCTTGGATCCTTGGGATAAATCCTACTCAGTCACAGTGCATGAGCTCTTAATGTATTGTTTGATTCGGTTTTCTAATATTTTGTTAAGGATCTCAGCATATACATTCCTCAGTTATATTTGCCTATAATTTTCTCTTTTTTTGGATAAGTGGGATACAGATGTCATAAAATGAGTTTAGAAGTGTTTCTTCCTCTGTAGTTTTTTGGAATGGTGTGAGGAGGATAGGTTTTAACTCTTTTCTAAATGTTTGGTAGAATTCACCTGTGAATCTGGTCCTGGACTTTTGTTAGGAGTTTTTAAAGTACTGATTCAATTTCATTACTGGTAATTGGTTTATTCATATTTTCTATTTCTTTCTGGTACAGTCTTGGGATATTGTACCTTTTGAAGAACTTGTCCATCTCTTCTAGGCTGTCCATTTTATTGGCTTATAGTTGTTCATAACATTGTCTTATGATCCTTTGTATTTCTGTGGCATTTGTTGTAACTTCTTTTTCATTTCTGATTTCATTGATTTGGGCCCTCCCTCTTTTCTTGATTCTGGCTAAATATTTATCAATTTTATCTTTTCAAAGAACTGGCTTTTAGTTTCATTGATCTTTTCTGTGTATTTTTAGCCTCTATTTCATTTATTTCTGCTCTTATCATCATAATTTCTTTCCATCTACTAACTTTGGATTTTGTTTGGTCATCTTTCTTCAGTTTCTTTAGGTATAAGATTAGGTTGTTTGAGATTTTCTTGTTTCCCGAGCTAATCTTCCCTCTTAGAACTGCTTTAGTTGCATCCTATATGTTTTGAATCATTGTGTTTTTGTTTTCATTTGTCTCTAGGTATTTTTTTAATTTCCTCTTTGATTTCTTCAGTGATCCATTAGTTGTTTAGTAGCATATTGTTTAGCCTTCATGTGTTGGTGTTTTTTGCAGTGATTTTCTTGTAGTTTATTTCCTGTCTCATAGCATTGTGGGTTAGAAATGCTTGATATGATTTCAGTTTTTGTAAATTTATGGAGGTTTGTTTTGTGGCCTAGCATGTGTTCTCTCCTGGAGAATGTTCCATATGCACTTGATAAGAATATGTATTCTGCTGCTCTGGGATAGAATGTTCTATTCTATATCAATTAAGCTTACCTGATCTAGTGCATCATTTAAGACCAGAGTCTCATTGATTTTCTATCTGGATGATCACATGTCCATTGGTATATGTTAAAGTCCCCTACTATTGTTGTATTACTGTTGATTTCCCCTTTATGTCCGTTACTATTTATTTGTAACTGGAATTCTTTCATAGGAAGATTTCTCCACCCTGCACATTTATTTATTTACTTAGTAATCTGTTATGTGTATGGATCCATGGATATTTACTTTATTCTCTAGATTATAATTCAATGTTATTTTCGTTTACTTTGTCATTCACATTGTTCCAGTTTTGGCCGTCAGCAGCCCTTTAAGGTGGA